>NW_026067953.1:3557329-3629318 GCF_014885135.2 Alexandromys fortis | reverse complement strand
ATATATATGTTCGCAATGCAAGAATATCCAATGATGTAGCCATTAATTAACTGGAGTCTTGCTGTCAAAAAAGTGTCCTTGAGATTCCAAACCCACACAATGCTTTCTGAGCATGTAAGTATTGAAGATAACAGTGTCTTTTAATGTTGCCAAAAATTTCAATGCTTAAATTTGGGTTGTATTTTAAAATATAAAGACTACATTATAACTTTAAAATAAATATTGGAAGAAAAACACAAAGCTCCTAGCATTATGTAGTGATCAAAATATAAAACAAAATACTTGATAACCATATACTCCATTAAGACAAATGTTTACAAACTTGAAATGGTACTTTTAATTCAGGTGCCTAGGAAAGTTGTGAGGTTATATTTTTAGTCTTTATTCCTGTGATCAAGTTAACCCAACACTGTGATAAAATCTCTCAAGGTAGATATATGAGATTCTCTATCTTTGTGCTTGGTATCAGGGCCTTTCCACTTATGTTGGTGGGAGGTTGTTCATTCATTACCGGCTGCTTAGACCTGAAATAATCACACAGAAACTATATTATTTGCAATACTGTTTGGCCAATATCTCAAGCATATTTGTGGCTAACTCTTAAGTCTTAAATTAACCCATTTCTATTAATCTGTGTATCATCATGTGGCTATGGCTTACCACCAAGATTTGAGCAAGTCTGCCTCTGGCAGAGGCTACATGGTTTCTCACTGACTCCACCTTCTTTGTCCCAGCATTCAGTTTAGTTTTCCCTGCCTAACTGTATTCTGCCATATTACAGGCCAAAGTAGCATCTTTATTCATTAACCCACAAAAGCAACACATATACAGAAGGACTTCCCATACCACAGTTATGTCAGCTCTCTGACATATTATAACCCCTTCTTTGTAATTAAATTGAATATGTGGTCTATGATGTATTTACTTGATAGAATTTTGCAATTTAATTGAATAGATATAAGAGAATTCCAGTTATTCATCTTTAGGGAAATTCTAGGTTTTTAGAAAAGCAAAGTGACTTTTTTTTATATACCATATATATTAAGTATTATAAAGCCTTATGAAACCTCAGGTGGGGACAGTGGGCTGTGGTCTTGGGTGGTGAATCTAGGAGGAATTGAGAGCTTTTTGAGGCTGGAGAAGTTTTGAGGATTTGCTCCATGTAGACTCTGGAATCTGGGCACATAGGAGATGTACATGACAATACAAGCCATGAGGCTGTGGAGAGCAAGCATGAAGGGAGAGAAATTCTCTGTGAGGGTCCCAGGTTGGAATGTGGCTACAAACATAAATGACAATGTAACAAATGGAGGCATGCTGGAATTGACAATAACTGAACTGGTCCAAGGGAGATGTGTTTGTTACTTTTCTATTGCTGTGACAATAGATTATGACCAAAGCAACTTAAGAAAGAAAGGATTTAATTGAACTTATGATTTCAAGTATATATACAAATATATATAATATATATCAAATCATAATACACACACATATGCATATAATGGTGGAGCAATGTAGGCATATTAAAGAGACCCACAATAGCCCGAAATGGAGTATAACAAAAGTTTATTTATTTGGGGATAAAACTCACAGTAAGGGTAGAGATCTGCGGTCCTCTATGGGCCCTGGAACTTGGGAACTGATCCAGCAAATAGGAGGCTGTGCACTCTTTTCATCACTTGCTTAGTGGAAGCAGGGGTGGGAATCTTCAGCACCGTTTCCTTGCGGACGTCTGAGAGCCATCTTTGGCCTCCTTTGAGGACATACCCCAGGCATATTATTACCTACTGTTTGCAGATCTGGGCCTTCTTTGCAGAGGCCCTATATCCAGCCTTCCAGGGGCCTGCAGTAGGTTCTCCGTCCCTTTCAGACACATTTTTCCGTTGGTACCAGCAATCAATAGGTCATCGAGGTGCTGTGACAGGCTTATGCATGGGTTTGGGAGTTCAGTACTCAACCAAGTCCTCATGAAGGGCCTCATCAAAGATGGTGAGGGAGTTTTTGAATCCTTGTGGCAGCCTGATTCAAGTTAATTGCCCACTAATCCTGATCTCTGAGTCCTGACATTCAAAGGTGAAATACGGCTGACCACTGGGGGCTAGCGGCAGACTTAAGAACACATCCTTTAAGTCCAGGACTGTATGCCATTGCCGGTCAGGGGGCAGCATGCTGAGCAAGGTGTAAGGCTTTGGCACCGTGGGATGGATATCCACTACCACCTTGTTTACCCCTCTCAGGTCCCGCACTGGCTGGTAATCTTGGAGTGAAGCATTTTTACCACCATCAGGGGGCAGGGGGGGGTGTTCCAAGCTGGCTGAATGAGTCTCAGGAACCCAAGTTCCAGCAGTCACCTCACATGTGGAGTGATTCCCCTCTTTACTTTGAGGGGCATGAGATATTGGTGGACTTTTACCGGTTCTGCCCTTGACTTTATCTCCACAGAGACAGGGGGGTGGTGGGATGCCAATCCCATGATTTCCTGTCTCTGCCTATGCTAAGGGAAACTGTTGAAGCCAGTCCTGCATGGAGGGATCGGGCTCCATGTGCCCTTTACAGTAGAGTAGCTTAGCCCCATCACTAGAGAAATGCATTTGTTCTTTTATCTTTGGAAGCAAGTCTCAGTCCAGGAAAGGGATGTGGGCATTCCAGTATCACCAGGAAAGAATGGGTTACCTGTCCCATTTCTAAGCCCACCATTTTTCGGGTAGTCCACGAGTACTGTTTGGTTTCTGTGGCTCCCTGAACCCAGGCCTTTTTATTAGATATAAGCCTTTCTGATTTAACAACATTGAGTTTTCTGCTCTGATGTCTACTATAAAGTCAATTTTCTTCCCCTCTACCTTTAGGGTAACCCTGAGTTCAGGGAGAGGGCCAAAACCTGACCCCGCTAATCATCATCCACGTCTAACTGCAGGACTTTGGTCTTTTGCTGCTTCTCTGGACATTCTCTTGCCCAGCGTCCTTCCTCCTTGCAGTATGCACACTGATCTTTCCCTACCATTCTCGGGTTATTCTGATCTCTGTTTCTTCCTTCTTTATTGCCAGAAGCTGCATGTCACATTCCCTGTCATGGGCCATCTATCTCTCTTGCTGTGGCCAAAATCCTGGCCAACTCCCAGTGGTGGCATTCCTGCTGTGCGTCTTACACTTGAGTGAGGCTCTTTTCTCGTCTTTTTCCTTTTTGAGTTCTTTTTTTCTCTGAATTTTCCTGAGTGTTAAAAACTCTCTCTGCCATCACCATTAAATTTTTGTTACTTCTCTCCCCTATTCTACCTAGGTTTTGGAGCAAAAAGCTTTAAATTTGGAGCTATGTGGTTCATAAAAGCAAAAATCAGAATATTTCTCTCTCTGGTACCTCCAGGTCATAGGGAATATAGCACCTGAAGGTCTCCTGAAAGCGTTCCAGGAAGGCTGTGAGGATCTCCTCAGGTCCCTGTCTCATATCATAAACCTGACTCCTATTAGTTGGCCACCTGGCCATTGCCTTGAGACCGGCCAACAGAGTCTGGTGATAGTCTTTGACTCTCTCCTTATCTTCTGCTGAGTTATGATCCCCCTCTGGCTGGACAGTGAGAAATCCTCTATCCATGAGGGATGAGTCTGCTGTGGCTCCCCAGTGGGTCCAGGGACAACTTTTTGGGCTTCTGTGACGATCCTGTTTCTTTCTCCAGTGGTGAACAAGACCTTGCAACCGTTGCTGACAATCATCTCAGGTGGGCAGGTGGGTAAAGAGGACAGTTTCTAAGAGGTCAGTGAGGTCATAGGGATTCTCAGAAAAGGGGGTGTTTTGTTAGCGCTAACTGTACAGATCTCTAGCAGCAAAGGCCAGCAGTGATACTGTTGGTTTCCATCCTCATTTGGTGGCCCAGTTGGCCTCAGTGGTAGGACCCCATGGTCCTGAAGTTTTGGAGCAATTCCCCTTTTCTGTGGTTAGCCTGGGCTGGGCCTCCACCTGCTGCCTGATTCTCTACTGGAGCTTCCCCAGCATTGCCCTCAGCAGGCTCTGGGGGTCCCCAGGGGAGGTGTATAGGGTGGAGGAAAGATATCTTCCTCATCTGATTTCCCTTGTAGGATTGGGGTGGAGGCAAGACCTCTGGGTGTTCTCTCAGCAGCCAGAGCCTTAATTCATTGAGGAAAAAAATGTTTAACCAATGGTGGAACGTTTTCTATCAGTCCCTGCCAGGTGACTATATAGGGAATCTGATCTGGGTGGCTGGTCCTCGGTCAGTAAACAACATTCTCCACTGTACCTATAGGGCCAGCACCAAAGGATCCCTCTGCTGGCCATCTGACATTGAAGGAGAGCCACTCCGAGCTGCAAAAGATATTAAATTTTCCCTTTCTAATTTCCACACTGTTTCATGTGCAGTCACCTTGATGTCACCCCAATGTGCAAGGCAAAGCTCTAAGGGAGAAGAGGGAGTCTGTCATCAACTTAGACCATGCAACCCAATATGGATAAACCCAATATGGGCTGCCCATGCATGCTTCAGCGTTTCCAGGCCATGGGTTTCATTTTCATTTTTATCCAAAAGGGAGTTGTGAGGAAGGCCAGGACTAAGGATGGATCTCTGACTTATCTCTGAGGTTGAAACCTTTTTTTGTTTTGTGAGGCGTCTATTCGTCTTTATTATATGATAAACTATTTAAAGGGCAGTCTTACTTTTTCCCCCTCACCGTGAATGCAGAAGTAATCATTATGTTTTTTCACTTAGGAACGACCACCTGACAGCTGTCTGCTTTTGGCCTTCGTTCTGTTTTTAACACCCTTCAGTAGACGTCTATTCCCTCGCATTCATTCTGGCAGTCTTGTAAGCTGTAAGGAGCGTGAAAGATGAAATTCATTAGCAATTTGATAGAGCAGTGGTCCTGTCCATTTCCGTGCACACGTTTTTACAAAGGCTGTATGATACACAGTGATCAGTTTTCAGCGGCGGAAGCAGATGGCACAGCCTTTGTCTCCCCTCAGAACAGAAGGACTGCAATCCAGTCTTCAAAGCAGCAGCGTTCTGCTGATCCACGGCGCTTTGACTGGTGTGAGCCTGGCACGGAAGCTGCTGTCGCAGCTAGCGTAGGGAGCACGACACGGGGATATTTTAGCAACTGTTTGGTGACCCCACGAGTGGATACTTTGAGTCATATTTATATCTAATAAACTTTCATACACATACTGTCCTTTGAAAGTCAGGATTCAAAGAGAAAGAAGGACTTGGCGTATTTTAAATCGGTTTTCCAGATGAGAAAACTGAGATTAGAGAAGATGATGTGTCTTTCCCAGCGGTTCAGTCACTACGAAGCTGAAATTCAAAGCCAGGTTACACAAACTCAGAGTTTCTGGCACATTCCCTGTCCCGTGTAGTGTTCCCAACTCTTTCGGGGTTGACCAAATGTTCTTTTATATTTATAGAGACTATAAATTTCATTTTATACAGTTTGTGATTTGCTGAGAGACTGAAGAGGAAGTAGGACACTTGCTTTAGAGGGAGAAAACGCTGGACCCCAGCGAACAGACTGTATGGCCAGGAAGTGTGTGTCGGCCATCACAGTTGAAGGTAGCTTTATTACCATTTCACGTCTGATGTTTACATTAGATGTTAAGTTAAAGACGAACCCTACTTTAGGGAAACATTGAGATGCTACAAGCAAGTTTCATTTTATTTAACTAAGTGGCACTGTTCTTGAAATCCTATGAAAGTCCTCTTGTTGCCTTTTAGGAAGGCAAAATGTACTGTTTCTCTTCATGGGTATGACGGGGGGGGGGCTCTTCTAGGCATCTTACATTCAGCTTATACATTAAAAACACACACACACACAACTTCTGATCTTTCAAAATTCAAACTTGAGGAGACCTACAGAGATTACTGTTTCTAGGAAATTTATTATATGCACTAGTATTCACTGTCCTCAACCAGATGTCAGCTTGCCTGTGGAAGTATCATGGATTCCTGGATAGGATAGCCCTTTCATTGGTAGGCAAGCCAGTTTCACACACACACACACACACACACACACACACACACACACGCACGCGCACACACACACATCCCTTGTGACATAAGTTTAGATTTTACTCTCTTGGGTTTAAAAATGGTGTTTGCATGCCGGGCGATGGTGGCGCACGCCTTTAATCCCAGCACTCGGGAGGCAGAGGCAGGCTGATCTCTTGTGAGTTCGAGACCAGACTGGTCTACAGAGCTAGTGCCAGGACGGGCTCCAAAGCCACAGAGAAACCCTGTTTCGAAAAACCAATAAATAAATAAATAAATAAATAAATAAATAAATAAATGGTGTTTGCAAATTATATCTTACATATGTGCCTGCATCTACATAGACCTCTTACCTCAAACCACAAATGTGCCTTCTAGTTCCGTATTTGGGAGTCACACTGTATAATGGACTTTCCCCTGATCATTCCTCCTCGTAGGATATTAATCTATTACAGGATATAGAGATGTAATAAAAGAGTGGTTCAAATAACCTCACATTCTTCTTTGTCTATTGTCTTATCACTTCTCAAGCCATGTTACAGAATTTCAGAATTCACAGAATTCATCTTGACTGACTGATGGTATCTTTGAAAAATTATCTGTCAAATTCAGCAACATTGTGAAAATTGCTCATCAGGTTATATTTCTAAATGAGGCTGATAGCTTTCCAGCAGCCACACAATACATGTCTGGAGAGTTTGAGTGTATCAGGAGGTCATGGATACATAAATACATTCATACATATATATGTAAATTATATTAATATTGGTGTTTGACCTGCTCTCAAAACAATAACACAGGGCTCTATCTGCCTGGAGGGATGTAGATCTGTGTTCACATAGATTAGAGGGTTACTTTTGGAAGAAAGATTTGGACATCAAAGCCATATGAGCTAGAAGATAGCGACATGAGGGAATCAGAAAGCTCGTAAAACACACCACTGAAAAGGCTGGAATCTACTTTGTACAAATCAACTGCTATTTTAACCTTCTTCCTGGGGTCATTTTAATTATATCTGAAAAATGAGTTACTAGAAACAAATGAATTAAATTTCCTTTTATAAGTAATTATAATGCAAATTTTAAACCGTTATCCAGTTTCCTAGAAATGACTTACACAGAGATTTTCTTTCTCTGTTTCTTTTTATTTTTACTTTGTGTCCCTGACTCATTTCAGAAAAGATATAATGATTAAGAAAAAAATGGAAAGCAAAATTAGAAAGTTAAGTGTGAAAAGCAGCTTCATTTCCTTGTTGCTCCGAACACTAATAGTTGTGTGTGGGTTTCTCACTGTCTTTTTGGCAAAGGAACTTTATAATGAAAAACACTCAAATTTCAGCTGAACTTCTCTTTCTTGATTCAAGATCAAGTAATTTCAAAATTTTTCTGGTTTACTGTATGCACCTAAAATTAAGATACTTGACTTGAATCTGGGGCTTCTTAATATTTTGTTAGTATAAGCAACACAAGTTGGACATATTTCTATCAAAACTTCTGGGCTTCTAGATATGCTCTGTGCCCAACTCTATTGGTCATCGGGCACACAACTTACTATTTTATCATTCAACATTCCCTGGATATATTTGTATCACCATGAATAGATCTAAAATATATAGGATTCACTTTAAAAATAAAATACTCAGATGTGGTAGAGAAGGTATACTAATATATAGTGGTGTTGCGGGAAGTCCTTCCGCCCCTCCAACCAATAGCTGCTGAGATAAAGGGGCGTGGTCTCTCTCCCTTTAAAAAAGAGGCTATTTCCTCTGCTCACTCTCTTCACTTCTTGCTCCGCCGGAGACTAGACTCCCTTCCTGGTTGTGCAGATGGCTGTTGTCTGGGACGGTGAGCTGTAAGTTTTCCCCTTTAAATAAATAACACCCTATTAATCATAACTCCAAACTGGTGTGGCCTTGTTCATGACTTACGCCTTCATCTGGTGCCCAACGTGGGGCCCGAACCCATGATCCTGAGATTAAGAGTCTCATGCTCTACCGACTGAGAACTTTGGGTGACTGTCCAGGCAGCGAGATGTCTCTGTCATTTCTAGAGCTTTGGATGTTAAGTTAAAGCCTTCTTTTTTTTGTTTAAACAGAAAAAGGGGAAGTGATGTGGGAGTGTCATATATCAATCTGTTGATTTCATTGGTTAAGTTATAATAAACTAGCTGCTTAGCCTCATGTCTTGGAACATAGATGGGAGGAGTAAACAGAATAGAATTCTGGGCAGAAGAGGAAGTGAGGTCAGACTCTGCTCTGCTCCCGAACAGAGGCCATGCTCAGCTCTCCCAGGTAGACGTGATAGCTCTGCTCTCTGAGGCACACGCGATGAAGATGGATGTAGGCTAGAATCTTCCCGGTAAGCGCACCTTGGGGTGCTTACACACATTATTAGAAATGGGCTAGTCCAGGTGCGAGAATTAGCCTGTAAGGGCTAGAGTTCATGGGCCAAGCAGTTCTTTAAATGAATACAGTTTGTGTGTTGTTATTTCGGGCGTGAGCTAGCCAAGCGGCTGGGGTGTTGGGAACGCAGCCCCGCCGCTTCTTATTTCAACATAGTAAAATATATTTGTTATTCATACTTGCTTCCTCACACAAAACCCTTGGATTTCTTGAACTGATGGGTGCCATTTTCACGCTAATCAGATTATACTACTGTACCAGGGGCTACTAGGTATGGGTCCAGAGTCCTGAATGGTCACTGGAAAGATCAAGGCAGGATTAGAAGGTTTTTGGACATTCCACTCTCTCCACAATCCATGCTTTTAGGAAGAGAGAGAGGCTGCAGTCCCAATGACCGCTGATGTAGTCAGTTGTGTCCATGTGATAATCTCTGGGATGTGGAGAAGCAGGAGTGAAATGTAGCTATACGGGAGGTACCTAGAAGGTGGCATTGAGACAGCATGGGCACTCCATACCCATCCATGCGTACTTCAGTGCCACATTGCTTCAACTCTCCTGTTCTGTATGCTCTCTGATTGCCATCCATGGAAAGACATGGTAGTTTTGTTGAGTTCTGTAAAGTATCCTAGTGAATTAATTAACCCAGTGAAGACGTTGTAGAAGTCTCAGTTACTGTAATTCAGAAGCACAGGTCACATTTAACACCTGCAACAGAGGGCCAGGCTTGTTGGACAAGCCCACAATCTAGGGAACTGATTCTATCTCCAAATAGACATTGCCAAAATAGAATCCAACGTGGTCTAGTTTCTGCTGGAGAATTGCTTGGTAGGTGGAAAAATTCCTACAAACTTCTGGTATTAGGCGTGCTACACTGAGCGTGAGACTACAGGAGCGTGAGAACAGCAAATCACCCTGTCTGCCACTTCTGTCTCTAGATTTGGGGACATAGTTGCAACACTCAGGTCTGGATTCGTGAACATCAAAGTGTGTTCTGTGAACTAACACAATCAGCATTACTTGGGAGCTTGTTAGGGCAGAATCTTGGTCCCATCAAAACCTGTCGAATCAGAATCACATGATTCTTTACTGACTCTGTTCTTACACTAGGTAAAGAGTCCAACATGGAGAAATGTGCACATAATGTGTGGGTCTTGACTGCAGGAGAATGCTCCACTGTTTGTATTTCATCAGCCAGATCCCAGCTAGCAACAGGGGAGGCTGAGAGAGAGACATGATTTCTGTCTTCTTGCACTGGAAGGAGACACAGTTACTCTAATGCTGGAGTCAGTCATATGTCACATATCTGTCCTTCAGGCTTCAACAAAATTCCCACCTATTAGACTGGATAATGGTCTCCTCCAGTATTACTTCTTCTCTCTTTTCACCTGCAAATGCCTCCACCTGCTCAATAAATCATGTACTGTCTGGAGTCTTACTTTTCAATAGAAGTTGCCTGTTCTTATTAGGCTGTGGTCATATCAATTTTTATTTTGTAAATGCTGCAGTCAACACTATAGAATGTATGGAATGAACACATTATTAATATTGATTAAGTTGATGTATATGTGGTACATCATGGTTCTTAAATCAACATTTAATAGACTATCATTTTTCTCAACCTCTGGATTTTATGATTAGCTCTAATAGACCCCAAATGTTTGTTGTATCCTCCAAAAATTCATATGTTGAAACCCCACCTTCCAGGATGAGTATAATTAAAATTTAATAGAGAATATCTAACTCTATGCCATTTTGGATTCTGTCAATCATCTAATGGTTTTATGAATTCCACTATCAGGACATTAATGGAAGCAAGGCACAGACTATTCAACACAATATTTTTCCCAAGGCATAATACAGAAAACTAAAGACCCAACTGAAAGGTATTTTGCCTGAAGTCATGTTACAGATCGGCTCAGAGAAAGTTGGGTTTGAACTCAAATGAGCCTTTTGTCTCCAAAACACTGATTTTATAAACTGTCCCACACATTTCCGTCTGAGACTGTCTGTTTGGCCCAGTATCCCTTCAAAACATGATGGGCACATTGGAAAAACTGAGAAGTGTTATTTGTAGGTGGCACCTTTTCATTTTCTTGTCCCTGTTTCATCAATGATAGTACAGGAATTATAGCCTATTGTCAGTTTTTCAAAAACACTTAGCAATTTTGCATGCAATATATTTGCTAGCCTAATCTAATCCCTAAAAGCCAGTTTGAAAAATTGAATATGATTGTTTAATACTGTTGATTTTGGTGTCAAAACAAGTTGCTTTTGACTTTGCTGGCAATTGTGTTTTATTTGTTTTTCTTTTATTCATTTCCCAAACTACTTTTAATTATTTTCTTTTCCTTACAAGTTAAAAGACTAATTTATGTATACTCCCATATCATACATTCTTTGTCTTTTTCATAAATCTGGTGAAAATTTAAATAAAATTTCTTCTCCTAATCAAATATTCTTATACTATTCACTGATTTGATGTGCTCTCTTGGCTTTGTTCTCTTTTTGAATTCCAGGGATTTTTATTTAGATCTCAGGTCTCTATCCTTCATCATTCTTTTAGACTTTTCCCATTACTCTCCATGACTTTATGCTCGTTGAGAAATTCTTGAGTTTTAAATCATGTATTTGGCTTTATGCATCATATAGTCTGGATTATCAAAACATTTCAAATTTTGAGAATCATTTCTTTGGAAAACTAAATCTTAGCTCTTCACTTCAAGTAAGTCCATTTTCCTTACATATTTGTTTGTTGTCTGTGTGTTTATTCTTGCACGTATGTGCACCATGAGCATCAGGAGCCCAATGACATCAGAGGAAGTATTCCGATCCCCTGGGACCAGTGTTAAAGTTGTGAGCTGCCATATGGGTCATGGGAACTAAATCTGATCTTACACATGAGCAGTAAGTGCTCTTAACCACTAGTCTATCAATGCATCCTCAAAAATATTCCTAATCGTGTATGTGTGTGTGTGGTAAAATATCACTTAATATAGTGTTGATTTACTTAAAAAATTTTAACATTAATATTTTACACATATCTTTATTATCCTTGGGTCTGCAATTTTTTCTTTTGTCACCATTTCACACATCTATGCAAAGTGTATTTATCCTTTTTGCCTCCATTTCTTTTTGCATTTCCCTTTTACTCTTGCCAAAATGCTTTTTTTCTACAAGTGCCCCTTCCCTCTTGTCTCTAAGAGCTGGTATTGTAGATATGGTTAAATTGCACGTGGGTGTTGGGGAACCAAATGCAGGTCTTTATGCTTTACTTACCTCCTAACACCAGTCCTGTTGTTCACTTTTTACATTAGGATCTCCAGCGCGCCTGTCAAGAGTACACTGAATTCCTCGTTCACCAGTTACAGCAATTTTATCACATCTAGCTCTCATTCTGATGATTGCTTTGTCTCCTTATAGATCTGTTTCTTTTGCCTTTTGATTGAAAGTCAGAGTGAAAGTCAGACATGCTATGTATTAGAGTTCTTCATGAGATGAATGTTTTGTGTGACTGAGGAGATTGAGGATTTCTTTATGCAAAGATGAGACAGAAAGTTGGATGTTGACTTTGGTTACATTGGATATGTCTTGAGAAGAGGTAGGTGGGTGGGTGGAATTAACCCGGTCAGGAGTTGTGCTGTGTTGGAAATATCTGTTGCCATGGTTTCTCTGAATGTACCATGAATGACAAAATCCCCTGTGATACTTTATGTTAAGGTTGGAATTTAATTTGATACTTATCTGTTCTCCATTCCTGTTTTCTTGGGGTTTGAGTGTTTTGCTTTCAGCAGCAACCTAAGGGAAACTGCCTACTGCACTGTACCAGGCTGCCCTCTCCTTGAAATGGGAGCTGCTTATGGGTAGATAAGCAAAGAAGTATGAGTTCTCCAAAGTGTGGGGAAACCTTACTCTCAGGAAGGTCCCTTCAAAGTTTTCACATTTTGTTCCTTCCCTTTGCTCTTTACAGGGCTGTTGTAAGGAGGTCACTTGTTTGTTTCCCGGCCACTCAGACTCCCAAAATGATCACACAGAAACCGTATTATTTACATCACTGCTTGGCCTATTAGCTCTTGTTTCTTTTCTTTTCTTTTTTTTTAATTTTCGAGACAGGGTTTCTCCATAGCTTTTGGTTCCTATCCTGGAACTAGCTCTTCTAGACCAGGCTGGCCTTGAACTCACAGAGATCCCCCCTGCCTCTGCCTCCAGAGTGCTGGGATTAAAGGCGTGCACTAGCACCGCCAGGTTTAGCTCTAGTTTCTTATTTGCTAACACTTACATCTTAATTATCTTAATTTTACTCATCTTCATTAATCTGTACATCACCATGAGGTCATGGCCTATCAGCAAAGTTTCAATGTATCTACCTCCAGAAGAGGATCCATGGCTTCTCTTTAACTCTGCTTCCTTTCTCCCAGCATTCAGCTTAGTTTTCCCTACCTAGCTAAGTTCTGCCTTGCTATAGTCCAAAGCAGTTTCTTTATTAGCCAATGGCATTCACAGCATACAGAGGGGAATGCCACATCATAGACCCTAGACTGACTCCCTCGTCATTAATTGCAGTATATTTTTCTCACCCTCTGCCTAAAATTAACATTGATGGTTACTTTTCCTGATATAAAATAGGGGTTCTGTCCTCTAAGGCAAATTATAGACGTAGTCTCAATAGTTCATGATGTTCTTACAACAGTCTCATACAGCATCTGAGACACTCTCTTGGGATTCCTTCCTGTTAGTGACTGGTAGAATCCATCAAGGGAATGAGCACAGGACTATCAATGCTCTTATGCATTCTAGGAACCCCGTAGTTTCTCACAAGCACTGTTCATTGATTTACATTTGTTACATTGGTTTTGCAATTGAGTAAAACATAAATGTGTTCTTCCCACAGGTTTAACAACCCAGTATCCTTTGACTCAATCACATAGATTCTTAATACCTATTCTTATTATTTTTGTCACAAATTAAAGTCTCAGCCTATTTTCTATCAGTTTATTTTCCTTAAGATCTGAAGTTTCTGATGATATGAGACTTGGTAGTAATTTGCATTTCATTTTGAGGTCTGATATAGTTTTCCCATATATATGAATATGTATATGTATGTCTCTATGTGTGTTTAACTCATTTTTGGTCAAATATTTATCAGGCTCTAAAAAACAAACACAACCACAGTCCATGTAGTAGAGTATATCCTTCTTTGATTATAGACTTCTGATTATTTGGCACCACATAATAAAAATTCTCCATTTTCTTTGAAAGGGGTTCTGTTAATTTATTTTATAAATTTTACAAAAGAAGCAAAAGTTCATAACAAAAATGGATACTTCTGAAGTTCCTTCTGGAACTTGTAGTTCCTGTGGCACATGATTTGTGTGTGTACAACCTTCTTCCCAACACCCTGTGGATACGGTCATAATATCTCATCTATCTTTGTTTCTATAATATTGAAAAAAACTCTAGTTCAGAATGAGAAGAGGGTGTTTATTTGTGTTGTGCAGTATTTCTGTGTCACTTTGAGAATGGACTTTTTTTTTTTTTTCTGTGACTTCCTTGCTTTTCCAGAGAAGCATCTCAAATGACCCAAGTTGTCCTCCAACTATTTGGCTTCCACCATAGGATAATCTTTGTGTGCCCTTCAGGTGTGCTCTAAGAAGTACCAGGCGTTTGCCAAAGTGCTTGTGTGTTTTCCTAGGGGCCTTGTTTTACTTAGCCTGGCATCCAGAAGCCACTGGCTGATTTCCAGATTTAGCTATGATTTCTCTCAGTTGGAGATTTTTAATGCTTAATGACAAATGGCATTTTAATTTGAACTCCATAAGGCAAGAAGCTTCCATTAAGTGAACAAGTACAAGCAGACACGGAGAAGAGTGGCTGTCTTCATTACGGCTGTGCAGTTCAGCAGAAATGATGCTCGCAGTAAATCTTAAATAGAGGAGCAGACTGGTCCCCTCCACTCAGCTGTGCAGCCAGTGAATATGGTAATCTGTGTGACAGAAGCCCATGCAGCTGCTCCTCAGCAGTGCGATCTGACTCAGGGATTTGTTTATGAAGCAAAGCTCACTGAACTCTGCAAAGCACATGAAAGAGAAAAATATTGCCCTGATTATCAGTGGGTAACTCTTTGGATGCTGTTTTTTTTTTTTTAAAGAATGGGTCTTGTTATGTGTGCAGTCTAGCCTCGACAGGGTTTGCACCTTCCTGGATAAGAGCATGTGGATTAGAAAAATTAGGTAGGAGGAACACAGATATGAAAGAAATACTGAGACACAGGATACAACCGGGAGGGTAATCCAGTGAATCCTGAATTTTCCCATGTTAATATTCCATATTCTATATACCATAATCCGTAAAGGGGGAAGAAGGCAAAAGACTCCTTTAACATGACACATAGAACAAACAGAAAAAACTGCTTGCTTCAATACTTAAAATGTCAAATCACTATACCCTGAGTTAAGCATTTTGTTGTTATGCAGGACATGCAGTGACTATACTTTAGACCAAGTATCCTGTAGTCAGACCCTCCCTGAGTCAAACCTTCTGTTATATTCTTGAAGGATCAGGAATATGTTTGAATTCTCTGACCTGGAAATTGTTCATTCCTGGATACCCAGAGACAAATAATCAAACAGAAACTATATTAATTACATTGCTTTGCCTATTAGTTTAGGCTTCTTATTAATTAACTCTTGCATCTTAAATTAACCCATTTCTATTAATCAATGTATCACCACAAGGCTGTGACCTACCAATAAGGTTCTGATGTCTGTCTTCTTTGACAGTTACATGGCGTGTCTTTGACCCTGCCTACTTTTTCTCTATATCTCTGTTTGGATTTCCTGCCTGGCTTTACTCTGCTAAGCCATTGACAGAGATAGCTTTATTTATCAACCAATAAAAGCAACACATATACAGAAAGACATCCCACATCAGGCTGGAATTGATCCACCTCTGTGTGCCATCTCAATACCCAAAACACCAAATAACCAAGCCCTAGGTCTACCGTGGGTGATGTCATCCATATAAACATGGACCTGGACTATATTAGAAAGACAGCTGAACCAGCCAGAGAAAATAAGCTATTCCTCCATTGCCTCTGCTTCAGTTCCTGCCTCCAGGTTCCTGTCTTGAGCTCCTTCTCTGGTATTCCTAGATAATCTACTATAGCCCGTAGTTTATGGTGCTCATCACAACAGTTTCGGCCTGAGTACTAAGCCTGCTAAGACTCTCATGGTTTTCCTCGTAGGTGTGGTGTGTTTTGAGATTCAGCTACTGACTGTAGCTATACTGAAAAGCAATCAATGCTGCTGCCAGACGACCGTTGTCTAGCCTTTCTGTTAGGCTGGGGCTTTGTTTTGTCTATATGTGGCACTGGTGGCAGTTACTTGTGCCTGTCTCAAGGGTACACTTTTTGGGTGGTGCTGAAACTCCCCCAGAACCAGCATCGTAGTAGCCTTCTGTGAGGGACCCGGAGCCTGCTTTCTGCTCCCCACAGCATCTGCTTTGCCCCGCATCGCCTTCTCAGTGAACAGGCAGGTGCCGCTCTTCATTTTACCTCTGCCTGGCTAATTGCAGTGATTTCAAGAGACACAATCGCATCTGACAAGTCTCATTGGAAAGAAAATTCCTTCAGATTAACAACAAATTGATCTGATTACCTAATCCTAGTATCATTCAAAAGAGAAAGGCTGGGCTGAATTGGAATGGCAATCTTTATTCAAATCAGTCTGGGAGAAAATAGAGCGTAAAAAAAAAAAGCTTGGGGCAATGATCAAAAGCTGCCTGCCCTGATGTTTCCCCAAATACCTAAAGATATTTTTATACAGAGGTGGATGGAGCAGGTATTTATGAACTCATAAGAATTTCACAAGTTTATTAATTTATCTTTTTGTAACCGTGCCAAGGTCTTAAGATGTCAACATTTGGAAGACAGACTGGGTTAAGTTTATTTCCTGTTAGTGATTATCTAATAATTTTTACTTTAAAAGATGTGTTTAAATCGTATGTGCCCAGGGAATATTAATAGGAGCCTGGTGAATTCTGGCTGTGTTCTGCAGTAGACTTGGCATGCATGTTAGGCTTATCACTGTAATGGTCGTGAAAGACTAATATATTCACTTATTATAGATTTCTGTCATGGTCACTATCAGTTTTGATGTATTAGCTCTGTGGTAAAGACTTCTCTGACCAGCAAGTTACTCCTTTCTTCCTTTCTTCTCTTAGTCTTTAAATAGATCTCTGTAAAGAGATTCTTCAAATCTCTTCAATCAAATATTTATTCCATCTTTATCAGATGTCAAGCTCTATGCCACAGTGCATTAACAACACATTAATTCATGATCTCCCTGCCGTTTTACATGGTGTCTTTTTCAGCACTTTCTTGGATTGTTCACTCAAAGTATAATCATCCTTATTCCCAAGAAATTTAAAGTCTATTGGGAGATGATTTTAGACACTGTCGATTAAAGACCAAGAAAGTTTTACCTGTTTTCTTGTTGCAGGAGATCAGTTTTGTTCTGCTGGACATTCTCTGTCACAAGAAGTCATGGTTTGAATCAGAAAAGTCCCCCATAGGCTCATGTTTTAAGGGATAATTCTCAAGCTGCTGGCAGTATTTGGAGAGACTTGTGGAACCTTTATGTAGTCAGACGTAGGTCATTGAGGAAGGCCTCTGAGAGTTATAGTCAGATCCCTAACTCTTTCCCCATTTGCTTCTCCCTGATCTGCCTGATATAAACAGCCTCTTTTCCAAACCTCTGCCATCATAAATCCAGTTGTTTTCCATGTCTTCCTTTCTTTAGCTTACAGAATCCCTCTGAAAACATGGACCAAATAAATCTTTATTGTTTCTGCCCTCATGATGCAGAAGGAACTAATACGTGCAATTTAGGTGAGATCACAGTTAGACAAAATACATCATAGTAAAGCGGTGACTATTTTGTGGAAGTCTTGTAATTCAAAAACTAAGAATCCATAAGGAGAAATTGGCTGGAAAGGCTTTAGGAGAAAATGTCTTCATTGTCATAAAGAAACAGGCAAGAGTGAAGTTTTATTTTTAAATTTGATATTTAAAACTTTCTCTAAGTGTTTGTTTTCAGAAAGAAACTTATGACTGTTGAAGCTAATAGGGTAGCAGAAAGGTAGAAGCAATCTGTCCTCAATACCATCTTTACATTGTTTAAATGAATGACATTAGAGGTAGCCTACAAGGGAGTAGCTATGTGAAGGCTTAAGCAGCACCTGATGCAGTTACGAGCTGAAGGCTTACTTGGCTGTACAGAACATAAGTCTCACTCCACTGTGACAGGAGAAACAAAAGAGAGGTGTGGAGTTGCGTGAGAGCTCAGCAGAGGGAAGGAGATGCCATCCACTGGGGTGAGGAGAGGTAACCAAAGAGTCAGAATTACAGCGTATCACACACAAGCAACACATTTAAAGCACAGACTTTTTTCGTACGTGTCTGGATTACAGAATGTCTAAAACTTTAAGCTAGATGCAAAATAAAAAAAAAATCATTCTCATTCTTAAAAAAGCAACACTTATTTTCTTTTCATACTCTGCACCAGTGCCCACCCGAGAGCATGGACTGCGGGTGAGAACTGGGGCTCCTCGACACAGAGCCTGGGCTTTGCTCCAGATGTCTAACTTCTACTCGGCCAGGGTGGCTTTGGACTGCTGTTTCCAGGAAGGACGAAGCATATGCCATGGAAAAGCCTGCTGTGTTTGCTGCTGGGAACACTTGAGACCAGAGTTTAGCTGAAGAATGGAGACATAAGCTTTGAAGTTTATAAAAATGGGTGTATTATTCAGTCATTTAGGTTCGTGATGAAAAGGAGAAAGCTACAAACCCTCTGAGGCTATTTTTCTTACTCAAGAGGAAACTATAGCTTGCATCCAAGCAGAAGGACAGAACTCATTTTCTGTAGAGAATTACAAGACCTTTTCATAATATGAATTATACCTTTGGAATTCAGTTCTTTCTATAACCACTATGGTTCCTCATCAATGTGCATCTTAAAACGCTATGTATCCTAGACTTTTTTATTCCTAAGCTCTTTGGAGTATGAATGACAGATTATGGGTAGCAGAATCCTGTTGCCATATGTAATACACGATTGTGTTTACCTACTGAGGTGGAGGGCTGATTCAGATAAGTACTGCCAATGATCTCATCCTGGAAAGAATTGCTACAGCAAAAAATACTTGACAAGAAGATCCCCCTTTTATCTGAACAATAAAATACATCAATTTTTCAAAGTTGTCGTGTTTGGCCAGTTCATCTGGTGAGTGCACGGAAAACAGAGGCCATTCATCAGTTTTTATATCTTGCAGTCTATACCCATATCAAACCAGGAAGGAGAGTGTATGGAGAGTACAGTGAGAAGAAAAGTTATTTGCAAAACACCTGGAGCAGGGAACAAACCCCATCGGCTCAATTCTAACATATGTAGACAAAATTTTGCTCTTGAGACATCTTCATTTGCTTCCCTTGTCTATAATGCTTGTACCACGGGCCAAGAGCAGCATATTAGAATTAATAATGTGGCTTTTAGAAATGCAAGAGTGATGTAATTAGCATATTAGCATAAGGTTAATGACTTTAAAACAGGAAGGCCACTGATGTGTTTAAAAATAAAAAAAATATAGCAGAAAAGATGATCTCAATTGAATTGGCCCTTTTCCATTCTTCTGCCACTTGTTCATGCAACCAGACTGGGACAAGAGTTAGAATTTATGCAGGTAGGAATACACACAGACATGTTAAGCAGGTTGAGGAATGCTTCGCGAGTGAAAGCCAGTCAGAAAAGGAAAACGGGTTGAGCGTGTGTATACACATGGAAGACCAGCACAGCCTTGATAGCAGACCTCTCCAAATCACGGAAGACACTGCTGAACAGTTTATTTCAAATGCTACAAAGAGGTGAGAATAATCAAAGCACATTTTATGAACTTGATGTATTCATGAACTTGATGTATGTGCTTGATAGTGCCCTTGGAGGCCAGAAGAGGGTGTTGGATGCCCAGAAGGTAGAATGACAGATCTTATGGCTATGAGTTACCTAATATGGATACTGGGAACCAAACTTGGGTCCTCTGGAGAAGCAACAAGTCCTCTGAACCACTAAGTCATCTCTCCAGCCCATGCTGTAGTTATGCTTCATAGCAGTGACATTTGGGGGCATGTCCAGGTTAGGAATATGATATTAGATTTCTGGGTTGTCTTCCAGTTCTGGCTTTTATAAAGGCGTGGTCATGAGAACTTCACTGAACTTTTCAGTAACTCAGTTTTCTCATTGGTAAAATTAGGCCACATATTTTTTTTTGGGTGGGAGGCAAAGTGACAACACATTTTAAATGTTGTCATTGTGCATGACCCATTCATGCATTTTAGAGTTGGCAGACAGTAGATAGTCATTAGATATTAGCTGTGATGAGAAAGCTTTTTATGTATTTGTACGCATTAATTCATAAACTTTGAGACTATCAAAAATTAAAAAATTGGTAAGGGGAAATATAATGCTTTATAAAGATATCTACATTTAAATATTATTTTATATATGTTAATTCTATACTAATTCATATGAGCATAAGAACTAGTGAATTTTAGTCATTTGGCTCTAAATGCTGATATGGGAAAAATAATAAATTGATGTATAAGTGATCTGAATATAAAGTTATTTCCCTATATGTTACATCCTATCTGTAGTTTCCCCTTATTCCTCTTCTTACACCTGCTGTCTCCCACAGATCCTCTCTGGTGTGGGAAGTCCTTCTGTCTATGTGTTGATTTTATTGGCTAATGAATAAAGAAACTGCTTTGGACCTATAACAAGGCAAAACTTAAGTAGGCAGGGAAGACGGAACTGAATGCTTGGAGAAAGAAGGCAGAGTCAGGGAGAAGCCATGGAGCCACTAGGGACAGATGTGCTGGAACTTTGCTGGTAGGCCACAACCTTATAGTGATGCACATATTAATAGAAATGGGTTAAATTAATATGTAAGTGTTAGCCAATAAGAAGCTAGAGCTAATGGGTCAAGCAGTGATTTAATTAATTCAGTTTTCTGTGTGATTATTTCGGGTCTAAGCTATCTGAGCAGCTGGGAACAAGCAATCCTTCCCTCCAACGGCACTACTCCTCCATTTCCCTTCAGAAAAGAGCAGGCCTCCCAGGAATATCAACTGAACATGGCGTAACAAGTTACAAAATGAGACTAGGCACAAACCCTTGTATCAAGGCTGGACAAGGCAACTCAATAGGAGGTAAATGGTCTCAAAAAGCAGGGAAAAGTGGGAGTGAAAGCTGTCTCTGACTAAAACAATTTTTAATATTAAAGAAAAATAATATTAAAATGCTGTTTTAGAATTGAAGGCAGCAGTAATATCGCAGTCAAATTTACATGAGTTTGAGAAATAATACATTTATATATAAAACATTTTCCTCAATGAAGGGTATTGTGTAGGTGTGTGCTCAAGTGTCAGGTAGTCAGTTGAGTGTGAAACCAAGTAGCTTCTAACTTGAGAGAGCATTTCCTCACTTATAAAAGAACTAGTTGTCTGGGCAGTGGTGGCACACACCTTTAATCCCAGTACTTGGGAGGCAGAGGTAGGCAGAGCTCTGTGAGTTCGAGGCCAGCCTGTTCTACATGAACTAGTCCTAAGACAGGCTCCAAAGCTACAGAGAAACCCTGTCTCAAAAAAAAAAAAAAACCTAAAACAACAAAAACAAAAACCTAGTCATGAATATATCATTAGGTTTGCAGCAAAGATTAAATAAAATAATCCAACTGTCCTATTAGCACTCTTCCAGACACAGAACATAAAAACAATATATATTACCATGGTCTTACTTAGTATCATCAGGCAAGTCACTGCACACTCAAGAACTGTGATAAAATCGCTATTGTCTTATCCTTCATGAAAATCTTTGGAGCTTGAATATCAACCCTTCCTTCCTTTGCCAGCCACATGACTCCACATAACAATGGGGTATATTAGTTAGCTACTTCTGAGTAATAAACCATATCAAAATTTAATATATTAAAGTAGAAAAATGTACTATTTCCATCTTCCAGAGGATGCCAACATGTCTTGTCTCATGAGTACCCTTTCATGCCAACTGTGTTCCCCACAATTCATGCTGAGGTCATAGCTCTCAATTCTTCTAAATGTGACCGCATGCAGAGTATTTAATGATATGATAGATAGACTGTTATCTGGGACTATTCTGAGATAGCTGGTGTTCTGTTAGAAGGGAAAGAGGTACCTGTAATGAGCATGTGCAGCATAAAGGACAAATGAGCATAGAGCAAGGAGAAAGTTTCTGAGAACGGATGAGAAGTACTTTAGAGGGCTGGAGACATGGCATGGCACAGCACTTAATAGCACTCAGCGTTCTTATAGAAAGCTTGGGTTTAGTTCCCAGTACCCACACATTAGCTCACCACCATCTGAAAAAACCCAGTTCCATGGATTCATGCCCTCTACAGGGCACACATGTGGTGCACCTGCAGACAAAATACTCATACACATAATTAATTAACTGATTGATTAATTAAAAATAGATGTTTCAAGAGAAACTCAGGAGCTATTGCTATCTTGATCTTAAGCTTATAGTCTCCCAGTGTAGAAGTAAAATGCTGTGGTTTGATATACTCAGCATGTAATATTTTACTATGATTTTCCTAGCTAACTAAAACAAAGCCAGCTACTGCTATGGGATGATCTTTCTGTATTCTATGACTATGTATTCCTGTAACTGGTTAATAATGAAAGCTGTTTGACCAATAGCCAGGCAGGATAAGGTTAGGAGGAAAAATCATACTGAGGACTCAGAGGAAGGGGGCAGAGCTGAGAAGATGCCTGTCAGCTGCTGGAGCAGCAAGATGTACTAGACCACAGACAAAGCCATGAGCCATGTGGCAATCCATAGATTTATAGAAATGGGTTAATTTAAAAGTAGACGCGAGTTAACAATAAGCCTGAGCAGTAGGCCAAACAGTTTGTAATTACTATTAACCTTCTGTGTGTTTATTTATGACGGGGTGGCTGGGAAGCAAAAGCTCTGCCTCCACTCACATATGGCACTCAACATGGGACACATTCATCCCCTTAAAGACCGAGAAAGCTTAAAAACAAAGGGGCTTGTAGACACACAAAAACTGAGTTAGACACAGCTACTTGGTAACTACATTTTTCTCAGATGGACTTTGTTTGCTGGCAGTGAACAATGGCATGGCTTCTTTAAGAAACAGCTTCCTGGTTCATGCTGGTGGCATGCAGGACTCTTAAGGGAGGTCCTGCTATGGAGCAGTTGAATGGGGTTTGTGGATGGCATGCTCCACACTGCTATCAAGGTATCCGAACAGCTTCCAGAGCTGGGATGGTAAATATGACTCTCTTGGGTAACAATCCCACTCTGTTCCCCATCCCCCACCATGTCGAGAAGCTGAGCAGAGCAGAGCCACCACCAAAGCTGCCACTTTTGTTCTAGCTACAAATGTCTGTCTCATGCAGTCCAAAAAAAAAAAAAAAAAAAAAAAAAAAGATTGAGGGTACACAGGACAGATTTAGACATAAAAGCCTCTAAGTAAGTTACATTGTGTTTAGGAATATTAATTAGGTTTAGGAAAAAAGGAAAAAGAATTACATAGTCATATATTAAAAGAAGTATAATTCTAAGAAAATAAAGTCATTAAGAAGAATAATAAGATAATATAAAAACATAAGGCACATAAAAAATGGAAAATACAAGGGGCCTGCATTAAATATATTATTATGTTTTCTTTGGTCTGTCAGATAGTCTAGGCCTATAAGCTAAAGTTGTATGACCCCACATCACAGAGAAACCCTGGGTGACTCTCTAGGCAGCCACCTGTTTCTGTCATTTCTTACATTTTTTGGAAGTTGTTTGCTTGCACTTCCTGCTTTCTTGGGTAATGTTATTTTCCTCCTGAGGTCTTTGATAGAGTTGAAGAATAGGTAATTATAGTTATGTTTTTTTCTTGTGTATTATAAATGATAAATTAGATATAAAACTTTAAACTCACCAAGATAGGATAGATAATTAAGTATAAATATTTTCCCTAATTTTGTCAAATACAAATAGATTAGCTATTGTAACTGTAATTCTTACTTGATAACTTTTATTGTCTTTAATTTTACCATTTTAAAGTTAAAACCTTCCTTTTTTATTACAGAAAGGGGGAAAAGCTGTAGGATGATCTTTCTGTATGCTGTGAATATGTATTTCTCATTGGTTAATAATAAAAGCTGTTTGACCAATAACCAGGCAGGATAAGGTTAGGAGGAACAATCAAAGTGAGGACTGCAAGGAGGAGAGGTAAAGTTGAGGAGATGCTAGCGGTGGGTGCAACAAGATGTACTGGACCACAGGAAAAGCCACGAGCCATGCAGCAATGCATAGATGAATAGAGATGGGCTATGTGGTATGTGCATCTTTAAATGTAGATACAAGCACAGCACACCTTCCAAACACCAATGCTGGAAAGACGAAATGAAAAAGCCAAAGGGGGACTCATATTAGGCCAATTCACAATTAATCATGCAAACATCAATTAAACATCCCTGCCCGTCATGGGGCATGAAGCTTCCATCCTCTGATCACAGTTATGCATTTGGCAATGGTTAGAGACTGGCTTGCTTATTCTTGTGTTAACATTTCACTTTTCAACACCTTCAACATTCAGCATTTAGATCCGACAAGGTTTCTCAAAACACAAAGCCACAGTTGTTTTCCAAGTTACCAACATAGCCCTGGATCCATTATGGCCTCTTCAGACATTTGTCTATGACATCGCTTGGCATGCTACAGAAAAACCCAGGCAAAGGTCACCTGCCTCTTAAAAATGCAATACTTCATGGCTCATTTAAAACTGAGTCTCACAAAGGTTGGATGGTAGGAGCTGAATGCAGCATGCTGGTGGCAGCTGGCAGTTTTTGATCTACGGCAAGAGTAAGTCAGGAACTGCTGGTCCCCAGTGGCTCCCCTTTGCAGAGCTCTGTTGAAGCAGAAGGATATAAAGGAGAACTTAAGTGTCCTGGTTTTCATGCAAGAAAAGTTTACCTATGCATTCTGTTATTTCAGCTGCCAACTTCCTAAAATGGGTAAAGACCCTTGCAGTCACTCCATGTGGGTTACTTTGCGTGGGGAATAAGATCTTGGCAAATTTAGAGACAACAACAGTGACAGAGGTTCAACAAATATTTCCATCAACCCCAAAGGGTGTAAACAATGACTAAGAGGCTGGATAGCCATCCTTACACACAGGTTTTATTGCTTCACAACAGTGTGCTGGTCTGTAGAGCCCATGGGCAAGAGAGAAAAGGAAATGATTCATTGCTGTAGTAAGAGGCCACTTGTTTGTTTCCCAGCCACTCAGACTCTCGAAATAACCACACAGAAATTGTATTAATTAAATCACTGCTTGACCCATTAGCTCTAGCTTCTGATTGGCTAACACATCTTAATTTAACCCATTGCTGTTAACCTGTGTTAACTCCATGTGGCTGAGCCTTACCGTCAAGTTTCTGGCACATCTGTTCCCTGCAGCAGCTCCATGGTGTCTCTCTGACTCCTCCTTCTTTCTCCCAGCATTCAGTTTAGTTTTCCCTGCCAACCTCTATTCTGCCTTGCACAGGCCTAAGATAGTCACCAATGGTATCCACAACATACGGAGGGGAATCCCACATCACATTGCTGAGGTCACACACCAAAAGGACATCTCCTTTCACAATAAACCAGCAAGCACTTATCACCCGATGAGGGTAGAAAACACATCTTTACACAATTAAATATTCAACCAAAATTTTAAAGTATTTTCACTCCAGATTATCTTCTTTCTTTTGTCTTCTGCAGAGAACTCCCACACCTAAGGGAACTTGAGAACTTCCTGTGGTCTGACTGACTTTTTTTTTTGTCCCTCAGTTTCCAGGCTATGTGCTATATGATACACAACTGTTCTCTTACTATAGAGGTAGAATTGATTTCTTCACCCTATAGGATATAGCAGAAGTGGCTACATGCTAGTGCTGAGCATCATCTCATAAAGTCTTGCCATTTGTTTGTCTTCCTTTTGATGTCTTTGTTGTTGCCAAAGGCAAGTCTTAACTACTTATAGAGGAAGGACTATATATGCTCTATATAGCTGTAAGAGTGAGAGAGTTAAGAAATGCCTAATGTACTCTCAACTGCCTACATTATGGAAACTGTTATAAACCACTGCGTTTTGAAGGACTGACCTTTTTTTTAAAGTTTTGAAGCCCTCTTTGGGCAATGGCACATTCGGTGTTAACACTTATCAAAGATACAGATACGTGCAAATGAACATAGAAAACCATATCTGCAATATTTCTGTATTTTATGGACATATGTACAAATATCTATCAATAGGTAAAACATATAAAAACACTCATGTATTTACTAGGCCTTGTATCATATACATCTCAGGCAGAGATGTACCATGTACACAACAATGATTCATTAAGGTTATTTTAGAGCTGGAAAATGTCTGTTATTCAGTGATGTCATGGCTGTCATAACATCTTACCCCATGTTTGTGGTAATGTCAGTACAAGCAAGTCTATTGTGCTGCCACTCATGGGAGCACATAATTATATCACACATAATTATGTACTAATCTTTATATAGTATTAGTGTTAATAAAAACTTGTGTTTCTGCTCTATGTATTTTTATATGATTTTTTAATTACTATCGGGGCATCTAACCCTGTTTATTCAAAAAGCTTACTGTAGAACAGTGTGCTGTATTACTCTGATAACAACTCCATACTTCTTATGTTTAGGTGTCTCTTCATTGCACTGAGGCAATGTCAAATGAGTGACCTATACCCTTTAGATTTGTGCAAGTTTATTCTGTGATGTTTGTAGAATGACAAAAATCATTTAGCAATATTGTATCCTAGACATGTATTCCTCTTCATTAGGTGATATATAATTGGACATGCAAATATAAGTTTCACCTTTCTACAAGAGTAGGTCTTTTTCTGTTATCCCTTTAACAATTCCCCTTTGAAAGCGAGGCTGGAATTTATTGGTTTGTTGCAAAACTCACACAGAGTGGATGAAAGGCAATTGTACATTTATCATGTATTCAGAATTGTGTAGTTTAATGTACTATTGAATTTAATTTTTACAAACTGTAATAGTTAGTGTTAACTGTCCACACAACTGAATCTAGAGTCATCTGGAAGACAGGTTCTGAGGATGCCCATAAGGAATTATTTTAATTGTGTTTATTGATGTGGTAAAACTCAGGTTAATGGTGGGTGAGACCAAACTTTGGACAAAGCATCCTAGGTGGTATAAAAGAGGTAAATAACTTGTATGTGATGAGTGATATTCAGAAGCAATGGCCCCTCAGATATGGGTTTAAGCCAATAGAAAGTCTTTATTAGCTGGCCAGTATGATGGGGGTTCAGGATCTCAGCACAGCCCTGAGCCTTCTTCAGGATGAGGTTTAAGCACAAAAACAATGTTCTGGATTGATACACTTTGGTTAACAGGGACAGTTAGCCAGAAGTGGAACTACAGAATCCAAAAATCAAGGTCATGAAGCATTTAGGAATGTTTCCAGAACTATGGATTTTGTTGGATCAGAATTTTGTTTAAGTTTTGGCTTAAACACATGAGTGCTGTCCATGTGCTGAGTTTTACGGCCTAAATTTCCATCATGGAATCAGTCATGTTAAGGTATAGAAGTTTAGTTAGATTTGAGGCCCTGTTATAATATGTATTACTTCCTTTTTGCTTCCTGAGTGTAGAATCGACATGACCATCTGCTTCAAGCTCCTGATTTCTTGATTTCCCTACAGTGACTGACTGAACCTGGAACCATAACACAGAATAAACTTATTCTTCCTTAGTTTGCTTCTGTCAAAACATTTTATCTATGTGACAGAAAAAGAAAACAGTTCCGAAATGGGGAGACAGACTTATTTATAAACATTTTTGTTTATTGACAACTCATGCAATAGCAAAATAAGTCAAGTGTTGAAGCACGACAGCAACATTGACCTCCAGTCTCCCAGAGAAAGAAGAAATGCATAAAACCTTAATTTTCTAGTTGCTACTGTGCCTTTAATATATCACGATGTCTTTTGTTGGGAAACATAAAGCTACGCTGTAGGAACCACTCAGAAGCAGTGTCTTCCACATTTGTGTCACAGTTGCATTTAAGGAGACTAGAGAAGGATTAATTAATTTCTCTGTTCAATGAGAGTTTAATTATAGCTTGCTAAGTAAGGCTAGAAATAAAACTTGGGGTTGATAATGGTATCTCTGTTTTCTGATCGATCTTTCTTCCTCAATATGTTTGGCATGGCGTTTTTTCAGAATGCATAAAAAAGGCATGCCTGTTAGGAAATAAAGGAAGTGGTGGTTGACACGCCACTCATCAAATTTCTTGTCCTCAGGACAGTTTTAAGTTTCTAAAAATCTTGTTTTAGACTGCTTAGAATGTTTGAAAAATAAACAAGAAATTTCATGTACCTTTTTGTTGTTGTTGTTGTTGTTTATATTGTTGAATGTGAAATAAGTTTAATTTAGTACAAACACCATTTTTACTGGGTGTTTAGTCGAGGCTGAGTCTGAGATTAGCTGTGTAGAGATCTTAGTAAATTCTCTTATTAATGAGACTAAGCAACCAGAAAGGAGTCCTGATTTCCCTGGAAACATTAATAAGGATCATCCACAGTGAGTATTTCTACAAGTTCCCAGAATGCCATGACAAGTATTCTTGTTTATGGCTTTATACATATATCTTCTATATGCTTATACAATCTACTATTGATTTAGCATTTTCTTAATGTAAGCAATAAAATACTGCATATCATTATAAACTAAGGAAAATCAATAAGTAATCCCCAAAGAAGAATATTCTTTATACTCTCTAAAAGCAATACATTGTCTATAAAATGTGTTTATGATAGCAATCTACAACTTGGAAATGTATTTTATGTATTTCACATGATGCAATCTAAGTAAGACCAAGTGTATGGAGTTGGGGGGGGGGTGGCTCCGTGGGTAAAGAACATTTGCTGCGCAAGCATGAAGACCTAAATTAAAACCTGAGAATCCATAGTTAAAATAAAGAAGATCAGTTGTCTCCACACTCATTTCTTAACCCCAGTGAGGCAGAAGACTCTATAGATCTTGTTAGCAAGAACTCCTACTTGAGGACTAGAGCTTGTCTCAAGGGAATAAAGTAAAAAAGTGGTAAAGCAGGATATTAGAATTCTTTATCTGGCCACTATGTGTATACAAACATATAACGTGCTATATCACACACTTACATTCACATGTACCCACATAGACATAGACGTACATACACACATTCACACACACACACACCACACACACAGACAGACACATAAATACATACGTACAGAAAGATACACACACACACACACACACCACAACTTAGAAAACATGACAAAAGATGTCAAAAATGTCCTTCTCAGAGTGCTTAACTTACCTGAAGGGAGCATTTCCTAAGGAATAGAAATGTTTAATTATATTTGCTGGTTTTAACTTCTTTTTACGTTTATATACATTTCATTTTCTTAGAAATTCCAAGTGACTATGATATGCCTATTCCTTTACTTGTTTTACATACTACAATGAATAATTGTGGTAGAGTGTGTGGAATTAATGGCTTATCCACATAATATGTGAAAACAAAGGACTGTTATAATCTTTAATGTTGTCTGCATATTTTCCAGTGATAATGGCTAGTGGTAACTCCTCTCATTCAACATCTCATCTGTATTGTTTATATGACACAAGAACCACAAAGTAGATCAGACAGTACAACTTTCTGCCGTCAAAGATACTCAGTAATAGCCAGCCAAAAATTGTGTGATTACTAGGTACAAAGGAGGTCAAAGAGCAAATTGTGTTCTTAGTTCTGTCTTTACTGCACTATATGACTTACTTTTGGCTGACAGTGGAGCTCTGCCCCAGGGTAAAGGTGCAAAGGCAAATACACTGGAGCAAAAATCAACTCCTGGGGAAACTGTCCTGAGAAAAAAGATATAAAAATGCCAACTATTATTTCAGTAGCTGTACAAACAATTGTTGATAAAATTGGGGAGAGTTTGGCTGAGTGATGTTTGAGAAGGGTTCTTGAAGAATTCCAGCATGATCAAAATAAATTTTCGTTCTTTCTCTTTTATCCACATACCCAGTGAACCACAAGTCTGATTGTATGTGCTCTCCAAATCTATGTGGAATCGGAGCTTTGCTCATCACCTCCTATCCTCTTCTGTAGTCCACACCACTGTAATTGTGTCATGGAAACTTTTAGACTATTTTGTTGCAGGGACCCCTGTTATTCTCTATCAGTGTGTCTTAAGAGCCAAGTGAATCACCTCAACACTCACAATGTGGTATCAGTGGCTTTCAATCACTATTAAAGTATGGCTCTAACCCTCATTGTGTCCTCTACGCCTGCATCTTATCTTGGACACTGTTATTTCCTCACAATGTGTTAATCTCCTCCTATCTCATTTTCCAATGAAAAGGTTTTCTTTTTGTTCCCCCAAAAGTGAAAAGACCAAAATAATAGTTAATTATATATCACTGTGGCTAGGTTATAGTACAGATATTTGATCAAACCTTATTCAGTTGTTTTTTTATGTGATTAACCACTTTTATGTGACCACTTTAAAAAGTGGTCAACTTTAAGTAAAAAAGAACATTTTTTTTGCACGATTGGATGTCCTTGGGAAAGAGGGATGAAAATGAAGATTAATATAGGATGTAAACTGAATTTTACCCAGTAGCCCATGGGTTTCTAGTTTTTCAGCCTCCCATTTGTATTTTGTGCTTGTCAGACCTCCATAACTGTACAAGTCCTTAAAATCTGTCTGTCTGTCTGTCTGTCTATCTCTCTATCTATCTATCTATCTATCTATCTATCTATCTATCTATCTATAATCTTTTATCTATTTATCTATCTACTTATCACCTGTATCTATGTCTGTCATCTGTCTATCTATCTATCTATCTATCTATCTATCTATCTATCTATCTATCTATCTATCTTACAGTCTGTTTCTCTGGAAGCCCTGACTAGTGAACATCTCAAAGCCTTCATACATACTGCTAACACCAGAGGAAACTCTTCCAGTTAACTCTCATCACTTCCTGTTCAGCTTAACTGCCAACTAGACAAAGATATGAGTTGTAGTGCCTTTCTTCTCATCTGAACTCAATCAAACCTGTTGTTTAAATTTACTTTTATAAATTTTATGTTGCTTCATTATAATGTGACAGTGAGTGTGTTCATATATTTGTGTAACTACATAATATATACAACTCCCCTTAGGCCTCTATTTTTTCATCACCCCCCCCCCATCATTCTCTAGGGATCCTTAGTAGACATTCTAATCAGCTTTGTGAAACCACAAATATCCCATGCACTCAAAAATAGCCAATTCAACACCCAGAGGAAAATTGCTCAGTTGTGATCAGACGCACCATGGCAGAGGCATCATGGTACCCAAGACACTGCCCTTCCCATTCACCATCCTCTTGACAGGTTATGCTAGGCCAGATCATGCAGCGAAGTATGTTTCAATAAACACATTGTGGAGGGATTAAGTCAACATCAAATTTGGCCTGACTTCCTAGGACAGCTGTATGGAATTAACACAGCTTGGTCTAGTTCTTGGTTTGTCTCTTACTTCCCTTGTGTCCTTGGGCAGATATCTTCAGCTCATTCCTCATTTTTAAAGTGGGAATAATGATCAGTTCTAAGATGCAGTGTGTTAAGATAGACTATACATAAAAGTCTCAGTAGAGCACCTCATAGAACATTGAATTATATGTGAATAAAAACATCCCCCCCTCCTTTGCCATGTGCCGTGCTTCTACACTGAGAGGTCGGTAGACAGTGCCAGCAAAAAGTAAAAGGTAGAAAAAACATTACACACCACACCATCTTACTATTTCCCTAGTCTAGAGTTAAGACTCATTTAGATCTTTTTATCATGAACTCTGACTAAATATATCTAAATTTCCTAAGACAGGTTGTTTGTGACAACTTTGAATATTTCTGTCAACAGTCAGTGTACTGGGGATAAGACCAAGTCACCAAGAGTGGGGGATTTGGACCACTGGATGGTCCCTGGAAGTCGTTGAGTCTCTTTAATTCTAATTTTGTTAGGCAGAATGCTGATCAGAGCTGCCTTCTTGACTTTTACTGATATTTAAGGAGAAGAAAAATTAACATGTATTTGTAAACGAAAGCTATATTTGCTTTTATGAAAATAGGATTATCTAATAGTTTTTCTTAGTGTGTAAGCCTGCATTGTGCTACATGAATATAGATGAGTCAGCTTTCCTACTGTTCATCTCATCTCTGCAATAAAGGGGTTATTTTAGAGATGAGGAAACTGAGGCTGAAGCAGAGCTATTTACCTATTGAAAATGACAAAAGCAATGAAGAATGGAACCAATATGGATCCTTATGGTCCATATTAAAAAACATGGTTCATGGTTGTAACTGGTAAATTGTCATGATCGGTGATAGCTAACCTTGGTTGTCAACTTGACAAAGCTTGGAAGATAGAACCTCAGTTGAGGAATTGCTTCCATTATATTGGCCTATTTGCATGTCTGCAGAGCATTTTCTTTATTGTTAATTAATGTAGGTATGTCCTGCTGACTGTGGGTCTTATCATACATTAGAGGTTTGGCCAGGGTTTGTATAAGAAAGGTAACCAAATGTAACCCTGATAGGAAGGCAGTAAGCTGTGTTCCTCTGTGCTCTCTGCTTCAGGATCCACTGTTTGGTCCTGCCTTCATTTCTACCTTGGTTTCTCTTGGTAATGACTATAAAGAGTAAGTCAAATGAATCCTTTTCTCCATACTTTGCTTTTGGTGAGTGTTTTATCACAGAAAAAACAAACAAGAATAGGATCATACCATGATAATTGCTTAATACTTTTCTTTAAAATTAACACACACAGAAATTTTGTGATATGAGTATTAGTAAGTTACTAATTTCAATACTACAAATTAAAAACCCCCTGAGATTTAAGTGGCAGATTAATATTGTCCTGGTGTGTGTGTGAAGATGCTGCTGGACAAGGTTACAGTTTGAATCGATAAATTGAATAAAACAGCTTAATAATATATATATATAAATGTTATATATGTACATATATATCTACATATATAACACATAGACATGTTAAGGTAGAAACATTTATACATATTAGTATTTATAAATGTATGACTACATAAAACATACATGCACATGTTTTTGTGTAAAACAAAAGCTAAATATAACTTGACATATTTTTCTTTTACATACGTGGAAATGAAAAGAAATCAAAGATGGCAGGTATAACTGTGAGATATTTATAACAAGACCTATAAGGAAACAGTCCTGGTGTTAATGCCATGGTTTCAGTGTATATTCTGGATGATGTTAAAGGATCTTCTTCAAGTAGATTCATCTACTGAAAAAAACAATCTAAATGAAGCTGTGTATAAGAGCAGAATTGATTCCCATTTAGTGTATATGTTTTCATGCAGGAATACCAAGCAAGATTTAATATGTCAGAGAAGCAGAAATGCAAAAAAAAAAAAGAGGTCTGCCATCAAACTGACATGCTCAAGTTAGAAGCTGCATAATCGGGCAGCAACTGGCTCATCAATGTATTGTCAGAAAAGCACATTGAATTGTTCTTTCCATCAACTGACCTGTGTTAGTTAACTTTTTGGCTCTCTGATCAAAATCTCTAACAGAAACAACTTAAAGGTGGAAAGGTTTATATTGGCTCATGGTTCCGAAGGATTCAGTCCATGCATTGTACAGCAACTCAACTCCCATCATGGTAGACCAGACAGGACAGAAGAAAATGTTAGAGCATGGCTGGGTCTCTTTTTCTTCTATCCACTCATCTAGCCTGCAGGCAAGGTGTCACTCACTTTGAAAACATCTTTTCTTATTTGTTATTCTATAGAAAGAGTTTCATAGGCATACTAATGGCGTGTCTCATCCTCCTCGTGATTTTAAGTATAGTCTGGATGACAATGAAGATAAATTTTCTAACAATGGTAATATTTCTTAATATTTTAATGAGATAGAAGATCAATTTTACTTGCATAGTTCTCCAATCATTTTAACTAAATGAAATATTTATATATTTTCAGGTGATTGTTTAAAGTGGAAACTGCTTTTGGGATTTCCATGGGAATCACTTAGGAAAGTAAGGCAAAATTCTTTTTATTCTTTATGTTCTTTATTTGTTTCTTTTCTTCTTTTTTCTCATTTGCTTCTCTGTCTCTTTCATTTCTCTTTTTCATTCCTCCATCCATGTGTTTCTTCTGACATCTGTTCTGAGAATGAAACCTGTCTTAAGGATGACACAAGTTTTCTTAAGCAGAGTATCTAGTTACATCTTATCTGTGAACAACTTGGTTTTTTTCACATCACGTAACTTCGTAATTTAACTGTGCCAAGTGTACTTTAACATAATTTAGGCTATCATGAATAATCTGTACTCTGAGAAGACAGAGACCTGAAAAAGCATTTCTTTGTATTCTCTACTCAAAAACTGATTGAATAAAGTCAGGAACTTAAAATATATTATTCTCTTTAATCATTATTGATGCCCCAAGTTAAAATTTGAATCTGAAAGTTACTTGTAAGTATGTTTTCATGATTGACCTAATATTGGCCTGGAATAGCTTCACTGGCCTATAACTAACTGGTCAATACTTAAAGCAGAAATGAGAAATAATATTTCTTCCAGAATGACAATAGATTTCTTGACTCTTAATCCCTCCATTGTCAGTATCTCCTTCTGAGAGAGACTACTGGATCATTTTATTCTCCTGACAGCAAGATCAATGGAAAAATATATTTTAAAAAATAAATGCAAAGTTCTGCAGATAATAATAATAATACACTGCTGATGATTTACTGCCCGTCTGGGATGTTCATAAGGGTGCATGCAAGCGTGTGCTTATATATTCAAGAGAGCACTCCCTGTGAGAGGCCCAGTGCCAGTTGTTTTTTCACTTAATTTGAAGAGGGGATTAGACAGGTGAATTCTTGATATCACCTATTTCGATGGTTTGATGGAGTAGTGCTTTTTATTATTGTTGCAGAGAAGACAGAAATCCCAGAGGCTAAATTACTAGAGGCTGTATCACACATCTGTTCATTGTCAGATCTGATGTTTGGGTATAGACATTCTCTACACCGCTCTTGATCTATGGTAAAATGTCAAGGGAAGTATTGTGTGTTTACTAGCAAGAGTCAGCAATGAGTGCAGGGTCTCTTTTACATGAGTAAGTGCTCTCTTTTATAATCATTGCACACTTCTGTTGGAGGCTTATTTGTGCACTTTGCAGTGTTATGGTCGACTTTCCTGGGCTTCAGCGTGGGAGTATAGAAGAGGTTCTCTACTTTGACTCTGCCGGAGGCAGGTGAGATTACTGCTGTGAAATAGGATACAAGATTAGCTTCATAATTTGAGGAGGATGTTGGGTATCATGTTAAGATTAGTTAATATACAGATTGATGAACAAGCTTATAAGTATCACATGATGAAGCTGAGTCTCAAACCAGACTTGATAAACTCAAATATCATCTTTACTACTTTATGGCTTTTTTATCTTTATAATCTTACTCAACTTTTTGAAGCTTTGACTTTGTCACTGGTGAGGTGAGCAAAACAGTATTTGCATAGATTTATTATGAAGATCAAATGGGTCAATAGTTATAAAGGGCTTAAACTTCCAGGTGCAGAGTAAACAAACATTCAATGCCATAATTAATAATAACAATAAATAAATATACTCTTGGTGTTTATTATCAGATGTCTTCACAAAGCTTGGAAACACATAAGGGAAAAAAGCAGAAGTAATCTGGCATTCAGTAGTCATGCTAAACACATGTAACAGTGTGTAATTTGCAAATTTTAAAGATTCCATAAATTAAGTTGGGCAATGAGAGTGGGGAACCACCAGCTGAATATGGAATAAGATGAAACACACATTTTTAAAAGTGTGTTACAGCCTTCGTGAGCTGCTCAAAGTGAAGATCCACAGTTAAAGGAGTGTTCTCTCTTGTACAAAGCCCTCTGGTTTATTTGGGGGCTTGGTCAAGGAGAACAACATTTGTAATAACGAGCTATCTTCTGATCCAATTTTATGTGGAGCATCATTGCTTAACTAGAAGTGATCATATATGAGATGATGTTCCTTTGGATCTATGGGCAGAGAAGAAACCTTATACTATAATTCCATACTCACCAACTTTCATGAGAATAAACCTTTATTTTAATATCAATTGTTGAGGTGGCTTTCATTAATTTGAGGGTCTTTCCTTGTTATTAATTTGAACTTATGAAACAGGGATTATTACTAATGTTTATACCAGAACCACAATGGGGTACACTTAATATCCCTTGGGAACCATTTTAGAAATATGTATTTCCTTACTTGAATCAAGCCAAACAACACACACTTCTAGGAGGAAAGATGTGAGCTAGAGCAAGAGGGTATGGTTTGGTGTTGCACATTTCCATGGGCTAGAGTAAAAGGGTATGGTTTGGTGTCATACATTTCCACTGCTCTAAGCCCTTCTTTATTTACACATCTTACTCAAATGTGTGTGTTTATTGTTTTAAAGTCCCACACATTTATATGATGCACATATGTATGAATGTATGTATATTGATCATATTTATCTACCACTACTTTGCTGGCTTCTTGAGCCTCCTGTTACCAGGCTTCCTGAGCCTTCACGCTCATACCTAGGAAAAGGGGAGTGTGCTATCTGCCCATCCTTCAGTCCCACGACACAGGATGCCCATTCCGCAGCCCCACTACACAAGACAATCCGACGCAACAGGGAGCTGAGTCAAAGCGGGAACTCAGTTTATTACTGTGAGTGTCAGCTTATATAGCCTAAGTGACATGGTGTGATGTGGGGGTACCTCTACCCAATGAGAGGCAGCCAAACCCATCCTCTGGCTGGAAGGGCATCTACCTAATTTTTGCTGTCTAATCCTCACTCAAACTCGAGCCCGGCTTTTCTCTGTCCTATAGGCCTTGAAGTACTCGAGCCAGGCTTTTGGTCCTGAAATAATTTTGGCCCAACACTATCTCAATCTAACCTTTTCCAGTGTCGCCTATTCCCTCTCTTCCTGTTTCCTTGTCCTCTTTTGTTTTTCTGTTATTATTAAGCCCCTGAGACTAATTAGTGCTACCCATATGCAACTAGATGTGTGGTCATTCACTGGGGCATGTTTTCTTTCAGAAAAGACTGTGAAGACATTTGGGATGTCCCTTTTGCTTTTGAATATCTTCAACATTTTGGGGCTAGCAGACTGAATCTCCTTGAGTTGGATGGAAAACTTGTTATGCCCAAATCCTGGCTCCTATAAAACTCTTTATGAGGAAGCTGAATCTGTGTTCCGATTTATGACTCCATCTGGAAACTGTCATTTGGAAGGAGTTTCTAACTTGCAGTGACTTCGAAAGGCTCTGGAAAGTTAAGTGTCTGAGGACCCCTTGTAACCTTGAGCCAGAGGTCGAAATGTATTTTTCTGAAGTCGCTCTCCTGCTCCAAGCAGGATGACACCTGGCCAGACAGGCATCTTCTTCAGCTTTTGGCTTTGATATTTTGTAGTGGAACAGTGGAGGAGGGAGAGGGGGAATTAGAGGAGCCAAACGAGAGTGCACATAACAGAGAACAAATGGTATCATTGCTATCTTCCAATTCACATACCTTTATCTGTACCCCTGTTTCATTATCAACACGGTGTCTAGGGATTACAAAGATGCCTAAATAAGCAAGTTACTAAAGTAACTAGATTACCATCAGTATAAATCCACACTCTGATTCCCTGCATGGTTTTCATTTCATGTAGGAAATTTGTGTTCACCAGAGGCTTAGAAATTCTTGGTTAACAATTTCACTGAACCAAGATCACTGAATCCCAGGAATCAATTTCCTGCACCTACTTCATCATGGCACTTCTGTGGTCTTAGGGTTGTTCCTGATTGTTGTTGTTATCAGTTTTTTGCTGGCTTGGTCTCACCTAGAGAACAGTTTCCTAACTTTATAGCTATAATAAGACATCACTATTTTTTTTTTACAGCATGACTCCAGGCATGTGACAATCCTCCTTTAGATCCTTTATCCACAGCCATCGTTCCTACGACACCTCCCTAAAACATACCCTGCCCAGAACTGCATTACAAGTGTATCACCATATAAAGCTGATTAATGTCTTCTCCAGATCTGTGAAGAATTTTGATGGGATTTTGATAGGGATTGCATTGAATCTATAGATTGCTTTTGGTAGAATTGCCATTTTTACTATGTTGATCCTCCCAATCCAAGAGTAAGGGAGATCCTTCCATTTTCTGGTATCCTCAATTTCTTTCTTCAAAGACTTAAAATTCTTGTCAAATAGATCTTTCACTTCCTTGGTCAGAGTTACCCCAAGATATTTTATGCTATTTGTGGCTATCGTGAAAGGTGATGCTTCTCTGATTTCCCTCTCTGTTTCCTTATCCTTAGTGTATAGGAAGGCAACTGATTTTTTGGAGTTGATCTTGTATCCAGCCACTCTACTAAAGGTGTTTATCAGCTGTAGGAGTTCTTTGGTAGAGTTTTTGGGGTCGCTTATGTATACTATCATATCATCTGCAAATAACGAAAGCTTAACTTCTTTTTTTTCCAATACGAATCCCCTTGATCCCCTTATGTTGTCTTATTGCTATTGCTAGAACTTCAAGCACTATATTGAAGAGGTATGGAGAGAGTGGACATCCTTGTCATGTTCCTGATTTTAGTGGGATGGCTTTGAGTTTTTCTCCGTTTAATTTAATGTTAGCTGTCGGCTTGCTGTAAATAGCTTTTATTATATTTAGGTATGACCCTTGTATCCCTAGTCTCTCCAAGACCTTTATCATAAAGGGGTGTTGAATTTTGTCGAATGCTTTTTCAGCATCTAATGAAATGATCATATGGTTTTTTCTTTCAGCAACTTAGATGCCCTTCAATGGAAGAATGGATGAAGAAAGTATGGAATATATACATATTAGAGTACTACTCAGCAGTAAAAAACAAGGACTTCTTGAAGTTTGCACACAAATGGATGGAAATAGAAAACACCATCCTGAGTGAGGTAAGCAAGACCCAAAAAGAGGAACATGGGATGTACTCACTCATATTTGGTTTCTAGCTATAAATAAAGGACATTGAGCCTATAATTTGGGTTCTTAGAGAAGCTAAATAAGGTGAACCCAAAGAAAATCATATAGGCATCCTTCTGAATATTAACCTTCATCAGGCGATGAAAGGAGACAGAGACAGAGACCCACATTGGAGCACCGGACTGAAATCTCAAGGTCCAAATCAGGAGCAGGAGAGAGAGCACAAGCAAGGAACTCAGGACCGCGAGGGGTGCACCCACACACTGAGACAATGGGGATGTTCTATCGGGAACTCACCAAGGCCAGCTGGCCTGGGTCTGAAAAAGCATGGGATAAAACCGGACTTGCTGAACATAGTGGACAATGAGGACTACTGAGACCTCAAGAACAAAGGCAATGGGTTTTTGATCCTATTGCATGTGCTGGCTTTGTGGGAGCCTAGACAGTTTGGATGCTTACCTTACTAGACCTGGATTGAGGTGGGTGGTCCTTGGACTTCCCACAAGTCAGGGAACCCTGATTGCTCTTTGGACTGATGAGGAGGGGGACTTGATCGGGGGAGAGGGAGTTGATCAGGGGAGGGGAAGGGAAATGCGAGGCAGTGACGGGGAGGAGGCAGAACTCTTTAATAAATAAATAAATTAAAAAAAGAGAAAAACAATCAAACAAACAAACAAGTGTATCACCATGGAAATCCTAAAATATATAGACCAGCATCCTTGATTGAACATCTTGACCATTTGATGTTTTACCTGTTTGTCTTGATACAACGTCTCTCCATGCAGCCCAGGCCAGCCTTGAACTCAGAAACCTTTGCTATATAGCCTTGTTAGTGCCAGGATTACAGATTTGTACCACCATGCCAAAATACACTTATGTTCTTAAGAATGCGAATATTTGTACCAATTAAAGGGTGAAAACTGATAAACACTCCTAAACCAGAAGCCTCATGAGCCCTTTCATGTCTTTAAAATATAAACATAATTTGGAAATGTACCAGTGGATGTGAGAATTTAGACTCACTGCTGGGATCATTTGCTTGATGCGGACTCCTGCCCTGTTTCTTCCATCTGTTTTTCTGTTTGGTGTTTATTGCCCTGAGAAAACAGCTGACATTCTTGTGCAGCTCATCAGTTAGCTGGTATTTTTATTGCTAAGGAAAATGGGGAAAATTACAGTGCTAATGAGTCCCTCCCTGTATACTATCTTCTTTCTGCATCTATTAAGTGATTTTCATCATTGCTCTTTGTCATTGTTATTAAAACAATATTTATGCATTTTTGTGTCTCAAGGAGGCAAATTCATTATCAAAAAATGAAGTGGGGATATTATGAAAATCACTCTACAGTTACAATTGTTTTCCCAAAGTTTATCTTATTTCACCCAAATTGAAGAAATACAAGTTGAAGAAGTCTTGTTAATTCTGTTTTAGCATGTATCTCTCTCTCTATCTGTTCCCAGCCCCCTACATTAATTTAGACAAATTAATTACAGTATTCTAAAGAGAGGCTTGGTTATGTTCAAATCCTGGATTCCATGTAAATTAGTTGTATAACTCTGGGCAAGCTATATCTCTTTCTAATCTGGCTTCCTCATTTGTTAGAGAAGAATACAAATTTTGCTTATGTAAATGTGGTTACACTGTGCCTTGTCAATTTTTTAGAGTTGTAACTGAATAGTCCACACTGAGTAATTTATAAAGAATGAAGTTTTGTTTAGCTCACTGGGAAGAAGAGCACAACAGAGGGATCTGTTTAGAATCTGGTGCAAGTCTCTTGTGGGAGTATTCCATGCTGAGACAGAACAAGCTTGTACACACAGAAAGCTTGCTTTTTAAGCAAAGCCACACCCTCTGTTACCAAGGAATAAGTAAATACACTTATGATATCTGAATCCTTGTACTCCAATCACCTCTCAAAGGCTCCAGAATCTACATGGTAACATACAACTCTAGAAATGCTTCCAATGTTTGAATTCTAGGAAACACACCACAACCATAAAGGTTGCTTATCCCAGTTACCAATGAAATTCCTCTAGAATAAGTGTCTCAATTTCCTCTAGATTCATAATTAAGCAATGTTATCTAGCACAATAAAGATTGCAGTCCCTAGCTACCTTCATAGTTGCATGTGGCCATATGCTGAAGTTCTGGATAGTGAAATGTTAAATAAAGCTGGTTAAAATGGAGATGCAAAGAAACAACTGTGTTAAACTTTGGTGTAAGGTGGTCATGATGAATGGGCTAGCTCGTTATTCCATAATATTAGAATAAAATCTTATTCTCTATTGTTACTTTGCCATGTATGGACAGTATTTTTCCTTCCTTTTTGTTATTCCTCCATTCCCTCATTTCTTCCTTTATCACACTTAACAATTGCTAAGGTTGTCTGTTTACTTTAAATTTTTCTCCACTAGAATTTAATAATAACCCCACTTGTTTACATTGAATCTAGTGCAGAAAGACATTGCCTAGGTGCAATAAGTTCTAGAACCAATGAATGAGTGTGGAATGCTATGAAGAATTCAAACTCAGTGTGGTCACTTTGTCAGGGATAAGCGAAGTAGATTAAATGGTAGGAGTAATAAGAGTCATAATTACATATGAGGAGATGGTTATGAAGTAAATCTGATTGACTTGCTTGTGAACACAGTGCAAACATCCAGTATGGTACATAGAACGAGATGAGTATATAAACAGAGAATGCTTTGTGTATGACAGACTTCCTGGATAAGTTGTTACGGATGTTGACCTAGTAGTAAAATGTGAATTATGGTTGCTTTTCATATGTTGTCTCTTCCCACAGACTAGTAAACATCTGGCCTACAATCTTCATAAATTGTGGTGTCAAAGATAAAGTCAGCTTTACTTCTAATTTCCTGAGCCATATTTAGTGCTGACTCCTCTGGAGTATTTTCATTGACATCTGGTTCTTGGCTTCTCCCGAATCCTGTATCAGGGTGCTGCTCCCTGTTCACCTATCTTGGGGATGGATCAGAAGTTCATTAAAATAACCTTCTTTATTTGTTCCCTGCTTCTTCAGTCAATAATCACAGGGCCCAGACTTTTGGTTATTACCTGTGTGCTATCTGATCCACATGGTTCACAGAGATAACTTACACTGAATGCATGCTTTGTGTGACCCGGCTGCAAGTGTCTGGAGTGACCCACAGGGCAGTGGTGTGCTCACAATGTGTATGGGAGGAACGCACAGATAAAATGCTCTCAGAGGAATTAGGAAGTATAATGGATTAATTCTGTTCCGCCTAAATTCCTCTCCTTCCCAGCCTCCTTATCATCATATGAAGAGTGAGGGATGAAGAAGGAAAGCTTGAGCATTAGTGAATAACATCACTGACTTCATTTGAAAAAGGCAGCAAAACTGCTTCCAAAGCTGGAGAAAAGGAGAAGAGACACAGACAGTATCTGTGGTCACAAAACATTAAAAATTTAGAAATTTGGAATTAGTTGCTGACAAAGATTTTGAGTAAGAATTTGCCAGTAGAAAAATGATTTGTCATAAAGCACGCAGAAAAGAAGAGGGAAGAAGAAAAAATCAGAAGGGAATTTGCTTCATTCAAAATGAGTAGTATATGTCTTAACAGTTTCTTTCTCCTCAAGTGTAAGAGAACTATATTGTCCTTTAAGCACTGAATGGTGAAACATTTAATTTCTTCTGTTTGGGATTTTTCCTCCAGAAGAAATATGTTCTGAAACAAATCATTGTGTTTTTGGATTTTATCTATTGATAAAAAGCAATTCTGATTGCTTGATGAATAAAAAACAAAGTATTTCAGACATGTAGCTAGTAACAATCTTGAATCCAAACTTGTTTAGGTATTTGCAAAAACTGATGGATTTGTCTAGTGCTAAAAAGAGCATGGAGATCATGTGAGTCAATCCACATACCAGGTGAAGAAGCCAGAAAGATTAAATGACTTAATCCATGACTGTGTGGCTTATTGTTTTGTTTCAAGGCTGGGGTGAAGTGTTGGCTTTTGATTTCTCAATACTAATTTTTAAATATTGAACTGAGCTGTGTCTCCTGTCTACAAGTGGTTCAGTAATACCTCATCTCATGTTATAACTCACTCTTTCCTCTTGCATGTTTCATAAAAATAAAACAATGAGAAAAAGAATGAATTCATGGAAAGTCTCCCATATTTTGTTCAGAATATAAAATCCAGTGGAAAAAAGAAATGGAGCAAATAAAGTTTAAGTAAATCATTTCAGACCCAGAAAACTTGACTTGGAAGCCCTAGGTCTTAAAACAGTTCATGTTGAGCTCACGAGCACATTCCGAGCAGTTATGAAGCTTGGGTTATTCTTTGAGACCAAGGATGGAGTTTTTCATATCACCAAAGAGTGACATCTTTTTTTAAAAAAAGATTTATTTATTTATTATGTATACAACATTCTACTTCCATGTATGCCTGCACGCCAGAGGATCTCATTAGAGATGATTGTGAGCCACCGTGTGGTTGCTGGGAATTGAAATCAGGACCTCTGGAAGAGCAGCCAGTGCTCTTAACCACTGAGCCATCTCTCTAGCTGCGAGACTGAGATCCTTACAATGGTTATTTCTGCAAGTATAATTGTGGCATCTACTATGGGCTCTAAAGTAAGCACATTCAAGTATTACACCATAGCATTTCAACAGCAAAGTGTATTTGTAGTAGTTGCATAGGTTATGATCCTGAGTGATATCATAGATATCTTTGTAAAAATGCACTTACGTTTGTATCACAATAAAATTGTATTATGACCCTTTTATCCATGCTAAGTGACAAGTAGACTATACCTAATCTTCACAAATGTGATTCATTCATAGGAGGTTTTATTAATTAGTTTAAAAGTAAGCCAATTTTGTATTAGTCTTTTTTATACATCCTAATCAGCAAGAAATCGTCACAGTTATTGAGTTCACATTATAATATGTAAGTTCGGAGAGCCAAAGCTACATAATTATGTGCATATTTTATGGATGAGGAATATTAGACTCAGGGAATCTAGGGAACTTTCAGGTTAGTGATAGAAATTGCCTGCAACAAAGGTTTGTCTTTCAAAGTTATCTCCCTCTGCTCCCAGCATGTTTACTTTGCCATGTGTGAGCTGTCCTAGGTTCTGAGGAGGCAAAGGTTTGAAACCATAGTATGTAATATTGTTAAGAGAAATCAGAAAAGCAAAGTTAACATACAATGATGCCAGGACAGAATAGTTTGTGAGTTACAGTGTAAGTCAGGCTGTAATCTGAGATGGTTCACAAAAAGGCATTGTTAGGGGAAAAGATACACAAGTAGGATCCTGGAAGAAAGGTAGAATTTTAGACAAATGGATAGAAGAGACAGTGGAAAGGGGTGCATATTGCACATAAAAGACCCAATGTAGCAAATGATTAATTAAATACTTTAGTTGACCAATATTTTCTACTGGAAAAATAATGGGATAGATGGTTGAAAATTTTTTGAGATTGTTAGATATGAAAATTTGAACTTTGATTCTATATGTAAGGGATACATGGACATTTTATTTAAATTGGAATGGATGTTTTCAAATAGGGGAAACCTTGAAATTGCGGTGGTAACCACACACACAACTTGGTGTTGTGAGCAAATAGCCACAGGTGTTAGAGAAGGGAGTAGGTGACACTGAGTTCTAGCAAAGACCTCCTGATCACTGTCATGGTTAATGGTGGCCAACCCCCAAACTTTTAAAGCCTTAAATTCAGAAGTAGAGGTTTGTGGAAGTGTGTTGCCATAGAGAGATGTTAATCATAAGAAAAAGAATGACAGATGAAATCAGTAAAATCAACTTGAAGATTATTCTATGATTTTCAAAGTATAAAGGGAGAAAGTATGCATGGCGTAAGACAAGGTATCACAAAGTGAAAGAATGATTTAAGGTCTAGTTTTCAGGTATATAAAACAATTGTGTGTAAAATTCTTTAAAAGGAAACACACGCTATTTTATATTTAAATAGTTAAATAACTGACAAAAATTACCAAGGCGGTATCAAAGGAATTAATAAGGATTGTAACCATCAAAACTTAATTATGCAAGTGTGGGATTCAATGATAAATGAAACATTTTAGATATGGCTTAAGGGGATGTTTTGGACTAGAGGAATTTGCCACAGTACTGCAGCAGAGTACCGGGGATGTAAAAGCACAAAAAAGAGTCTAAAGACCATAAAGGAGAAGTTGAGAAAGGCTATAGTATTTCATATCAGTCTCACAAGATGAGAAAACTGGGAATATGAAGAGAGTTTAATTGAAAGCTTCAGAGTTGAGAAGCATAACTTTAGTCACGAAAACAAAGTAACGTTCTTTTTAGGAGGTGTAAAATTTCAGAGAACCTCAAACAGAAAGATTTTCAGAAAACAGCAGGACTATAGCCAATTTCCCTTACAGTAGACTCTCAGCAACTGTGGGACCCAGAAGAGTTAGATGGCTTTACTGTTCTAAGAGAAAGTGTCTGTCAACTTATGGACATAGCAAAACGCTCAAGAACAAGTATACATAAAATACAGACCTCTCTAGATTTGAGGAAAATAATTTGAGAAGAGTTTTTCTTTACTGTTTTGGTGAAAGAATAAACTGCTATAATCACTATAAAAGTCAATGTGAACGTTCCTCAAAAATGAAAATTTGATCTACTAGGTGACCCAACTACAGCGTTCCTGAGCATATACACAAAGAATCCTATATCTTGCTACAGAAATGTTTTCATATCCATGTTTATCACTGCTTTTTTCTTTACAATAAATAAATGGTATCAAACTATATGTCACTCAGCACATGAATGGATAATGAAAGTGAGGCCCATACATACCACAGAAATTTATATATCTATAGAGAAAAATGGAATTATGATAATTACAGGAAATTAGATGGAACTGGAAAACGGTATACTAACAGAAGTAAACAAGGCTCAGAGAGACAAATACCACACGTTCTTTCTCATGTGTGGATACTAGGTTCAAACTGTTAAGTATGTACACCCATATACACTAAGTATGAATAAGGTCAGAAAATTAGAAATGGACCCATAAGATGAGAGAATTGGGAGAATACTTGAGATATGAAAGTGGTGGGGGATTTCTGATGGTGGAGGAGCAGAGTCAAGATGTGGAGGCAGAGACATGGGAAACAGAACCTGCGTGTGTGTGTGTATGTGTGTGTGTGTGAAGATCAACCAACACTAAGTATGCATGAAAATGCGGTAACAAAATCTATTTCTTTGTAAGCAAATTTAAATAGATAAATAAATAAATAATCTAGGGGAGGGTAGCCACAGACAGCAACTCAAGAAGCTCTAGACTTTCTTTCCTTTTAGATGGAAATGGTTTGAATCTGAACCACAGAATGGCCACTCATGTATTGTGTGGCTTCTTCAGTGGTCTTATTTGCATAATGGGACAGCGTTGATTCCTATCAAGACTAAATTGGCTCTTGACATTCTGATGAAGCTGGTGCTTTGGCAGCTACTGAGAGATACAGCCAAGAAGGACGGGAAGAGAGATGGCAAGACATAACTCGTACTGTGAGAGATGCCCGCTCCACAAGCTCTGTGAATATCTGAACTACTTTATTATCATTTTACCCTCATGTTTAACGGGCTTGCCTCTTTGATTTCTACTCTCACATAATTTTTCAAAAAACGGATATAGTGAGGACCTTTGTTAGAATACATCAATGTGTATGTTGGATGCCTAGATACACAGACAAGATTTTTTTATGCTATTTAATCTTAGTATCACTGTTCTCATTACCTTTCTAAAATATTATATGAGTTAAAATAACCACACATGTCAGCATGCATTTCAGCATGCTCTGTCATCTGATGTCATTATACTTATTCAGCTACTATTCTCTTCCCTTTTTTGTAAATCTGCTCCCCATGACTCTGTCAGATACATTGATCTCATTCAGAGTATGTTGTTTTCCCAGTTATTTCTGATCTTGCAATGTCCATTCGGTTTCCTCCAGTGTCAATCAACTGCTATCGTTCACTTTCCTTGAGATCATCATGCTGACCCATGCCTGTAATCCCAGCACTGAATCAGGAGGACTCATGAGTTTAAGGCCAACCTGGGCTATGTAAAGAAGAACTGTCCCAAAATATGTAAAATACCACAAAACAAACAAAATTGGCAACCAATGAAGAAAAGGCCCTTTTTCTTACTGAACTCTCACTCACAACAGACTTTCAATTTGAATTTTCTCATCACTGATACTACTTTTTGCCTTGAGTACACAGTTTTCATTCTTTTCTTTGTTCTGCAAATGATGCTTTCGCCCCAGTCTGGGCACAGAATATGGAGAGGCGTTAAGACAATCTGTTCCCTTCTCTGCTGGTAATGACGCTCGGCACATAATGGGAATATAGTCAGCGAAAGATCGTGTGCATAAAAAGCCCGAGTTTAAAATGAATTTCTCAGGATGAAGAGTGTTTACATCTCAAGAGTTATTCATTCGAGGCTGGCGGGACACACCATGTGTTACTAGCCTATAAGTCATCTTACGAGGTCTCATTAGTCTACCAATTTGTCACCAGGCTTTAAGGGTTGCTTGGTTTTAAAAACCATTAAACGTTTTAGTGGAAGGATAACCTGTCCTCAACCTCTTTAATAAAGGTTTAATAACCACTTATTTCTCCCCACATATAAATAATCGTTCAACAAATTTCAGAGGAAGGGAAAAGAAGCACGTACTGAGTTAAGCCCCCGTAATTACCTGAGACTCTTCATTATTTTACCAATGGTCTACCTCACAGCCCTAAAAATAATCTCAGCAGTTGGATAACTACTTCACAACATCGGAAGACAGTCGGTCTTCGAAACAGAAAAACAAAACAAGAAAAGAAAAAAAAAAGTCCTGACTTTTTCTAGTTATAAAAACCATGAGGCACTGATTTGGGCTTGTGTAGCAGAACAGTTTTACTTGACAGTGGAGAGTCTGAAGCTCTCTGCTCATTATGGATTGATATAAGAATTTTTGTCCTTTTCATCAGCACAGTTTACCTCTATGATCTGGACATCTGATACGCGGGGACTTTCATTTGGAGAGACTAGGAATCATATTATATGAAAGCCGCCTCTTCTGCTGCTGAAACAAAGTCTAGGATTTTAACTCAGGGCTAATTATTAGACATATGGTCTATAATATCAAATGCCGATTTGAAATACTTGCTGGGAATGTGAATAGTTTCCCATTGAGCTGAAACAATCTGCCAAGTCTTTTATTAGATAGCTGGAGGCAGATTCAAAAGATTTGGGTCTGACCCTTTAGTCTATTTCACTGTAACTGAATCATTTAATCAGATTTTATAAAACCCGGGGCTATAGTGCAACGAAATGTTAAGCACATCTTGCTCATTAGAAACAAATGAAAAACTCATCAGCCTTGAGACTCAGCCATTTATATTAAATATCTTCATAAAATGCTACCATAGACATGGGGGCTGGGCTGCTGTAATCTTTCATATAGCCTTATTTAAGGGATTTATAAAAATATACAATCTATTTAATACTAATATTTCCATGGCGCAAATGAATAAAAAGCCAATGAACAGAATTCTAAAAGCATATTTTACTTTTTTATCTGTGGTTTAAGGGTTCCATTCCTTTCTCTTTAATTTGGAATTGTCTTCGTGCGATTGTCTAAGGAAACTGAAGTGTGAGGCTAAATAAAGAGCACTGAGAATGCTGTCGATAGCCACAAAGAGCATAAAATATCTTGGGGTAACCCTGACCAAGGAAGTGAAAGATCTATTTGACAAGAACTTTAAGTCTTTGAAGAAAGAAATAGAAAAGGACACCAGAAAATGGAAGGATCTCCCTTGCTCTTGGATTGGGAGGATCAACATAGTAAAAATGGCAATTCTACCAAAAGCAATCTATAGATTCAATGCAATCCCCATCAAAATTCTTCACAGATCTGGAGAAGACAATAATCAACTTTATATGGAAAAACAAAAAACCCAGTATAGCCAAAACAATCTTATACAATAAAGGAACGTCTGGAGGCATTACCATCCCTGACTTCAAACTCTATTACAGAGCTACAGTATTGAAAACAGCTTGGTATTGGCATAAAAACAGAGAAGTCGACCAATGGAATCGAATAGAAGACCCTGACTTTAACCCACAAACCTATGAACACCTGATTTTCGATAAAGGAGCTAAAAGTATACAATGGAAAAAAGAGAGCATCTTCAACAAATTGTGCTGGCAAAACTGGATGTCAATCTGTAGAAGAATGAAAATAGACCCATATCTATCACCATGCACAAAACTCAAGTCCAAGTGGGTGAAAGACCTCAATATCAGTCCAAACACACTGAACCTGATTGAAGAGAAAGTGGGAAGTACTCTAGAACACGTGGGCACAGGAGACCACTTCCTACGTATAACCCCAGCAGCACAGACAGTAAGGGCCTCATCGAATAAATGGGACCTCCTGAGACTGAGAAGCTTCTGTAAAGCAAAGGACACTGTCGCTAAGACAGAAAGGCAACCCACTGACTGGGAGAAGATCTTCACCAACCCCTCAACTGACAAAGGTCTGATCTCCAAAATATATAAAGAACTCAAGAAACTAGACCGTAAAAGGCTAATCAACCCAATTATAAAATGGGGCACTGAGTTGAACAGAGATCTCTCAACAGAAGAAGTTCAAATGGCCAAAAGACACCTAAGGTCATGCTCAACTTCCTTAGCGATCAGGGAAATGCAAATCAAGACAACTTTAAGATACCATCTTACACCTGTCAGAATGGCAAAAATCAAAAACACCAATGATAGCCTTTGCTGGAGAGGTTGTGGAGAAAGGGGTACACTCATCCATTGCTGGTGGGAATGCAAACTTGTGCAACCACTCTGGAAAGCAGTGTGGAGGTTTCTCAGGAAATTTGGGATCAACCTACCCATGGACCCAGCAATACCACTCTTGGGAATATACCCAAGAGAGGCCTTATCACACAACAAACGTATATGCTCTACTATGTTTATAGCAGCATTGTTTGTAATAGCCAGAACCTGGAAACAACCTAGATGCCCTTCAATTGAAGAATGGATGAAGAAAGTATGGAATATATACATATTAGAGTACTACTCAGCAGTAAAAAACAAGGACTTCTTGAAGTTTGCAGGCAAATGGATGGAAATAGAAAACACCATCCTGAGTGAGGTAAGCCAGACCCAAAAAGAGGAACATGGAATGTTCTCACTCATATTTGGTTTCTAGCCATAAATAAAGGACATTGAACCTATAATTCGGGTTCTTAGAGAAGCTAAATAAGAAGGAGAACCCAAAGAAAATCCTGAATATTTCTCCTGAATATTAAACTTCATCAGGCGATGAAAGGAGACAGAGACAGAGAACCACATTGGAGCACCGGACTGAAATCTCAAGGTCCAAATCAGGAGCAGAAGGAGAGAGAGCACAAGCAAGGAACTTAGGACCGGGAGGGGTGCACCCATACACTGAGACAATGGGGATTGGGAACTCACCAAGGCCAGCTGGCCTGGGTCTGAAAAAGCCTGGGTCAAAACTGGTCTCGCTGAACATAGCGGACAAGGAGGACTACTGAGACCTCAAGAACAATGGCAACGGGTTTTTGATTCTACTGGACCTATTGGTTTCGTGGGAGCCTAGGCAGTTTCGTGGATGCTCACCTTACTAGACCTGGATAGAGGTGGGTGGTCCTTGGACTTCCCACAGGGCAGGGAACCCTGATTGCTCTTTGGGCTGACGAGGGAGGGGGACTTGATTGGGGGAGGGGAAGGGAAATTGGAGGCGGCGGTGGGGAAGAGACAGAAATCTTTAATAAATAAATAAATAAAGCACTCAGTAGCCCTGTGTTTGGTCCGTCAAAATGGAGGCATTTGAAATTGAGCAGAGGAAAGTAATGTCTCAAATGTGCTACAGGTTATACACTACAGAAGTCAACACTGATGATCAAGCTCCAGTTGGAAAACTTGAATAAAAACAATAACAATGGATATACTTTGTGAAATAAGCACTTGAGTAAAGATTGTTTTGTTCTGCTTTACTATAGACTGTAATCTATGTGAGCAAGAAATTCTGTGATCCCAGCAGCCAAGGCTTCTAGCGTCTGCTCATTAAAAAGTATCTCCAAAAACTCAACAGAAGTTAGTTACGCTGTACAGATTTTGTATTTCTTATTGGGATCAAATCTGGTAAAAATTGAAAAATAATTGCATGAAATAAGTTTCTTAGGCATCAATGAGTAGGCATGTCCAAGAAGTCTGGGTGTGGGTGGTATAGTTTTAGTACTAGGGATGTATGCATTCCTATGCACACTTTCTGCTCATGTTTGGAGGGAAGATATTCTAACTTTCATATGAGGAACTTGAAAAATATTTTTAAGGCAATTTTTTACTCAGACAAAATTTAAAAACTTTATTTAGCCCTTCATCTCCATCAACTTCTCACTTAGACAAAAGACCAGCATAGATATATGTAAAATAGATGGCCATTGGATCTATATATTAAAGGACATAGGCACAGCTTAAAGAGAGAAGGAGAGATGAATTTAATAGCGACTGGAGAAAGAACACACATAAATTTATTATCAGATGTGGTCAAATTTGGGCAGGGCTTGAATGACTCCATGAATATCAATATTTTTCAGATTTCCAGAAGTATTACCAATGTAAACATGCCCAGTTCAAGGAATAGACGAACCTAATGTCTGTCAATAAGTCAAATTTGAAATTATACCTATTTATTTTTTCGAGTAGGTCAAAATGTGTAAATCAGGTTACAAATTGTAGGAAGGACATATGTATGTCTTTTAATTTTCATACTAACTTATTCCATACTAATTTAATTTTTGTTCTAAAAAATTTACCTACACTATAGATAATGTATTATTTTTAATACATTTTAATCACATTAATTTCTTTTTGGGGGGGGTTCGAGACAGGGTTTCTCTGTAGCTTTGGTGCCTGTCCCGGAACTAGCTCTTGTAGACCATGTTGGCCTCGAACTCCCAGAGATCCACCTACCTCTACCTTCCGAGTGCTGGGATTAAAGGTGTGTGTCACCACCGCCCGGCTCACATTAATTTCTAAATAAAACTGGTGCCCTTTCCCTTGAGGACCAAATCTAGGGCTATAAGTTTGCTAGTCAAATATCTTATTACTGAGTTAGATATCACCCCTTCAATGGTTGTTTGCAAACATAGCAACCCAATGAACGTACTGCAGGTGTCAATTATTGCATTTACTGAATGAAAAAGTCACATGAGGTTTTATAATTGCTAATCGTCTCACTGAAACTGTGTTCTTCAACATAGAAGAGGCCTTCTGAGGTGTTACCTGTCTGATTTAATGCTTCAATTTGCACATGTAATGTAGCTAATTTGAAGAAAAGTTTTCTGTTTCTTTTAGGTTTGTCTGTTTTTTGCATGTGGGATGTGTGCATACTAATGTAAGTGTATTTGGAGGCCAAAGGTGGAAAAAAGGAATATTTCTCCATTATTCCTGAGTTTAGTTTTTGAGACAGAGTCTCTCATTAAACTTGGGGTTTACTGATTGCCTCAGCTAGCTGACTAGGAAGCCTGAGCATCCTAATGTTTCTTCTTGTCAGTGCTGGGGTTACAGACTCATGTTCTCACCCCCAGTTTTTCATGAATGTTGGGTTTCTGAACACAGGGACTCATGCTTATGTAGAAAGTACTTTATCCACAGAGCCAACTTCCAAGCCCATCTTTCTTTTTAATGGATGGGTGTACTCTGAAAAATATAGAGTATACAAATGAGACTCAGTATCAAAACCCTGATCTGCCTTTCTCATCTTCAGAATTCCTGATGTTCAGTAGATGCTCATAAGATATATTTTTAGGGAAGGAAGAAATACAACTGGCAAATAAGGATGATAATCACCTCAGATTGCTAGGAAGGTCAAGTACACAATGTACCTAGAATGAGTTTGGCATGAGGGACACCATCAACAAACATTTCACATTATGAACTGAACTGTATGCCATCCCAGATACTATTCTGAAACCCTGACTTTCAAGATCTGATCTTGAAATAGGTTGTTTGCAGAGATAATCCAATTAAAATAATGTTATTAGGGTGAATTTAATGTTATAAAGCAGATTCCTTATGAAAAAGGATTTGGAGACCAACAACACAAGAAGAATCTACAGAAACATGAAGGCAGACATGTGGGTGATGCGTCTTTTTAAAGACTGATTTTCTAATTGGCCCACGTGTAAGGGATGAACTATGAGAGTTTATGTGTCATGTGCGTTCAGGTGCCCATGGAGGACATAAAGGGTCTCAGATTTCCTGGAACTAGAGTTACAGATGGTTGTGATCCAGTATGTGGATTCTAGGAAATGAAAGTTTATATTTTGTAAGCGCAAAGTGCTCATGACCACTGAGACAACTCTCCAGCCCCTAGATGGTGCTCCTATATGCCAAAGAACCCCAAGGATCACCAGAAAACCATGGCCAAGTTCTGAATCTGTGCATTTAGAAAGAAAGAACCTGTTGACAAAAATTTCAGACTGTTAACCTTCAAAAAACCAAGAAGATACCTTCTTCAAGTTTGTTTTCTATGGCAGCTAAAGGAGACCAACATTCCCCTCAAGCTTTGTTTCAATTATATCTTTATCCAGGTTTCTAAAATGTATTAAGAGAGGAAAAAATTAGTCCAGAATTTTAATGAAATCTAGAAATGACTACACATGTAAATAAATGTTGAAGCACTTTATGCAGTTTGTGTAGTATTTACATATATTTACAGCCATGTGGAGCTGTAAGCCACGATGTCTTATTTTTGCAGAAACACCTCAGTAGACATTTAACTTACTGGGTATTGAATTTGGTCTGTTGTTGGATTTCTAAACTACAGAAGTCATTTCTATACTTTAAAATTCTCTGATTCTAGAAGTGTGATTTTAAGTTGAGCCAAATGCCTTGATCCGAAAAAGCATCATGCTAGCTGTCTCCACAGAGAAGGCAGGAGGATGGAGTGGCATTTTACGTTGTGTAATATAAAACCTGCCTTGTTCTTGGCTCCTGAACAGAACCTCTCAAACCCCTGGGAGCTTTGGAGGGTTTGAAACTAGCATTTTTCAAATCCTTACTTAGCATCCTGGCATACCAGCACCACTCATTCTTCTCCTGCTGTTGGTCAGGTGGAACCAGGCAATGTGTGCTTCTGGAATGAAGGACCAGATCTTAAAGTTCATTGTGTTCTCTGTGAGATGCTAGGGGAGCAGCTGCTATACTCAGAACACCCCTTTCCATAGATGCACTGCAAGGTCAAGCCTTCTGAGCACCTCAGATATCACCCCCATGTCAGATGCATAATTATCCATCCACATATGTATCACTCCCTCCAGACACTGAAGTTGTATGCTTTCTTATACCGAGAGCAAATTGCAGAATGCTTGCCTGCTAAGGCATGGGCTCCTTCTTTATATAGGTTCATGGCAGCACTTAGGCTTAGCTTGCTAGGAGAATGTGAGGGAAAAGATTAAACATTTCAGCCTTATCCTCCTGAGGATGGAGAAAGCGAGAGTGTTTATCCTTCCATTTCCATCAGCTGGGAGTTAGTTCCTTCATACTTCTGCTTTATGTATGTATATGAGCTGAGATAGTTTTGGTGACCTGAAAGACCCAAGGCCGAATAAGCCAGATGCTGGGGCAAGAAACAACCTATGTTTACCCTACCTACCCTTGACTAGCCAATTCCAATTAAACTTGTCTTATGCCTTTAAATCTGTTGAAACTCTAGACCTCTCTGGGGTCGTATTTCTTATAAGATCTCTTCCATGATTTATGGCATTGGTTCCATTCAGGATCAGGCATTTTTGTGTTAGCAATAGCCACCATGTATATGGCAGATGGTAGCAACATGCATGCAACTATAGTCTTCCTGTTTAGTTCTACTGCAGGCACGTGGGTGAGTTTGCTCATTCCCACATTGTATCAGGGTCTTAGCTCCATTCTTCAGAGGACAAATGACTCTTGGTCCATTAGAGCTCTAAAGAGAAGAAAAATGGATGCTTACTAAGTAACCGCAGGTGTATTTTCAAAGTCATACTGTTCTAGCCAGTGTTCTATTACTGTGAAGAGACACCATGACCATTGCAACTCTTATTAAGGAAAACGTTTAATTGGGGCTTGCTTACAATTCAGAGGTTTAGTCCATTGTCGTCAGGGCAGACATGGTGTTTGAGTAGTAGCTGAGAGTTCTACATCCAGACCTGCAGGTTGCAGGAAGAGAGACAACCACTGGACATGGCTTATGCTTTTCAAACCCCAAACCCCACCCCCAATGACACTTCCTCCAACAAAGCCATACATACTTCACCAACTCCACACCTCCTAACAGTGACCCTCTCAGGTGGCCCAGTATTCAAATGTATGATCCTATGGGGGGTCATCCTAACTCAAATCACCACACCCTCATACTTTCATGTAAACATAAATGCCTGCATGTACAATATTGCATAACACAGCTCCCCTTTTTTAGGAGAATTTCAGCCATGGGTTAAAATTAAATAAAGCATCAGATGAATGAGAACATTGATGTGGGATTCTCCCTGTATGCTATGAATACCATTGGTTCATAAAGAAACTGTCTTGGCCTGATTGGGTAGAACAGAGGTAGGTAGGGAGAACTAAACTGAATGCTTAAAGAAGGAAGGCAGAGTTTGGAGAAGCCATGGAGCAGCCACCAGAGACAGACACATTGAAACATTGCTGGTAGTCCAGCCACCACCTCGTGGTAAAATATGAAATAATGGAGGTGAGCTAATCCCAGATATAAGAGCTACTAGCAATACACTTAAGTAATTTGCCAAGCAGTGATTTAATTAATACAGTTTCTATGTCGTTATTTTGGGAGTCTGGGCAGCCAGGAAACCAACAAGCGACCTTTTCTTTCAAAAGGGAGATCCTTCTTGTAGTTCTCTGTGGTAGATTTCCAAGGTTTATTTTCTGTACATCTGACTGTACAGATTTGATAGTAGCAGTTTTGACTTACAGCATTTATTGAAGCATTACAACAGCAACATAAAGTTGTTCAAGGTATAAAATCTTATGGAGACCAGAGACTATGTGTTGGTTTTGGCCCCTAGAGAGACAGCCACATACAGAGATTAGTGGATGGGTTTTTTACCCAGAAGTACGATTCCTAAGGGACCAATGCTGCCAGACTCACTGTGGTTTGATGCAGGGCAACAGTTTGTGTCTGAATATTGCCTGCTCTCTACTACAAGAGGCAACAGGGATGAAGCAGAGTTAAACCGCTTTTTAAAGCCTTTAAATATTAGAAGTGAAGACCCATCTTGAAATTTCCTCTCCAGGCAGCTTTAGCTTGGACTAGTGGCTAGTTGGTTAATTGATATCCATTCATTACACATCCTTGAACATTCATTTTGTATGTATTATGTATATTATACCTGAGAATACAAAACATAAAGTGTAAATAAACCTTACAACTGCAGTGAAAGCATTATCAGTAACAAAAATCTCTCCATTAAGCCCTAAATTCAAGGTGACGATCTAAGTAATTTATTCTGATCACTTTACAAAGAAGATATTATTTCTGCATCACTGAGCAGATTGGGACTCAGAAAGGTTAAGTAACTTGTCCATTGTTAATGCTAGTAAGAGTTAGAAGAGAATCAGAGCCCCGTCCTCTGAACCTTTCCTCCTGCTCACTTTTCAGATCTTAAAAGCCCCAGGGTTCTCAAGAAGGAGACCGCCAATGAAAAGAGAAAGAATTGAGCCTGGGGTTGGATCTCAGGTGTTAGAGTGCCTGTGGAGTGTGCATGAGGCCCTGGGTTTGATCTCCATCACTGGTGTGGTGTGTGATACCATACCCAGTGATCTAGTGATCAGAACGTGGCAACAGGGTGATGAGAGACTCCAGGTAGCCTGATGTTCATGAGACCCACTGTCAAAAATCAAACAGCAAAAGCAACGAAATTAAAAGAAAAGGAGGGATGAGACTGATAATATTTATTAAGTGCTTTCTAGAGGCCAACCACAGTCCAGGTTGAACATTTTAAATGTCAAGCTTCATTCAATCCTCAGTGTCAGCCTTTAAAAGAGGGCATTGCCGGTGTTCTAAATTTACAGGTAGAGAAATTGAGACATCAAAATTGGATAACATAGCTGGTAAATGGCAGAGTCAAAAATTCTGGAGCAAGCAGCTGAGCCTCCTAGCCATTCCTCTTTTATTTCCTTATTGATGTCTGGTGGGGTGATCTCAAAGGACCAGCCTTAAGATCATGCCTAGAGAAACCGGACGCGCACGGTGGGCGACTTAGCTGGCGCAGCGGCCGGGGCCGGCGGGTACTGACACAGTGGCAGACAACGCAGGCGACAGGGACCAGTGCAACACCAAGAGCAGATCGCCCCAGGACAATTAAATCAAAGAGGTAGGCCTTTGGTTGGCGAGGTCCTGGGCAAACAGGGAACCTGGTTCTTTTCCTGAAGACCCGTCTGAGGGGTGAGAGGGATCTTGGCCCCTGGCAGGAGCCAGGAAACAGAACGAGGGAATTTTGCAAGAGGAGCCTCTGGCCAGCAGGGAAACCTGATCTGGTTTTAAAAGACCAATTAGAGATCGTCAATAGGAGGAGATGGGCAGGCGCCAAGGCAAAAATTCTCCCAATAAGCTGAAAAACAACATGAAAGCACCAGAACCCAATGATCTTACAACAGAAGGACTTGAACACCCTAACACAGAAGAAGTGGAAAAAATCGACTTTATGAAAGCAATAGAGTCCCTTAAACAATATGTAAAAAACACCTTTATAGAAATGGATGAGAAGTATAACAAAAAGTTTGAAGAATTGAGTAAATACGTACATGAGACCCTGGGAAACCAAGAAAAAATGAACAAACAGGTAATGGAAACAGTTCAAGAATTGAAAACTGAAATGGAAGCAAGGAAGAAAGCACAAACTGGGGACCAGCTGGATACGGAAAATCTAGGTCAACGAGCAGAGCCTACAGAAACAAGCATAATCAATAGAATACAAGAAATAGAAGAAAGAATCTCAGATTCTGAAGACACCATAGAGAAAATAAACGCACTGATCAAAGAAAACAGCAAAGCCAACAAATTCTCATCACAAAACATTCAGGAAATATGGGACACAATAAAAAGACCAAACCTGAGAATAATAGGAATAGAAGAAGGGGAAGAATTACAGCTCAAAGGCCCAGAAAATATATTTAACAAAATTATGGAAGAAAACTTTCCCAACATAAAGAAAGATATTCCTTTGAATATCCAAGAAGCATACAGAACACCAAACAGACTGGATCAAAGAAAAGCATCCCCTCGCCATATAATAATCAAAACACAAAATATACAGGTTAAAGAAAGAATATTAAGAGCTGCAAAGGAAAAAGGCCAAGTAACTTATAAAGGTAAACCGATCAGACTTACACCTGACTTCTCTATGGAAACCATGAAAGCCAGAAGGTCCTGGATAGAGGTTCTTCAAAAACTAAGAGACCATGGATGCAAACCCAAACTTCTATACCCAGCCAAGCTAGTATTCACTATCAATGGAGAAAACAAGACATTCCAGGATAAGAACAAATTTAAACAATACGTAGCCACAAATCCAGCGCTACAGAAAGTAATAGAAGGAAAATCGCAACCCAAGGAATCCAACATTGCCAACACTGACTACAATAACTCAGGAATCTAGCGAACCTTCACCAGTACAACTCAAAGAAGGGACACACACAAACTCTACTACCGAAAACAGTAAGAATAACCGGAGTAAACAACCACTGGTCACTAATATCACTTAATATTAATGGTCTCAATTCACCTATAAAAAGGCACAGGCTAAGGGATTGGATACGAAAACAGGATCCAACATTCTGCTGTTTGCAAGAAACACATCTCAACCACAAAGACAGGCATCTACTCAGAGTAAAAGGTTGGGAAAAGGTCTTTCAAGCAAATGGTCCTAACAAAAAAGCAGGTGTGGCCATACTAATTTCCAACAAAACTGACTTCAAACTAAAATCAATCAGAAGAGATCGAGATGGACACTTTATACTCATAACAGGAACAATTCATCAGGATGACATCTCAATCCTGAATATCTATGCCCCTAATATAAAAGCACCCACTTATGTAAAAGAAATATTTCTAAAACTCAAGGCAGACATAAAACCACACACACTAATAGTAGGAGACTTCAACACACCTCTCTCTCCAATGGACAGGTCAATCAGACAGAAACCTAATAGAGAATTAAGAGAATTATTGGAGGTAATGAAGCAAATGGACTTAACAGACATCTACAGAACACTCCACCCAAATAGGAAAGAATATACCTTCTTCTCTGCAGCTCATGGAACCTTCTCAAAAATTGACCATATACTCGGAAACAAAGGAAACCTCCACAGATACAAAAGAATATCAGTGTCCACCTGTGTCTTATCAGATCACCACGGATTAAAGTTAGATGGCAACAACTATGCTACCCCCAGAAAGCCGACAAACTCATGGAAACTGAACAGTCAACTACTGAACCACACCTGGGTCAAGGAAGAAATTAAGAAAGAAATTAAAGTCTTCCTTGAATTTAATGAAAATAAAGAGACAACATACTCAAACCTATGGGACACGATGAAAGCAGTGCTAAGAGGAAAGTTCATAGCACTAAGTGCCCACTTAAAGAAAACAGAGAAAGCATACATTGGGGACTTAATGGCACACCTGAAAGCTTTAGAAAAAAAAGAAGCAGAGGTGCCCAGAAGGAGTAGAAGACTGGAAATAATCAAACTGAGGGCAGAAATCAACAAAATAGAAACACAGAAAACAGTCCAAAGAATCAATGAAACAAAAAGTTGGTTCTTGGAGAAAATCAACAAGATCGACAAACCCCTATCCAAACTAACTAAACAACAGAGAGAGAACACGCAAATAAATAAAATCAGAAATGAAAGGGGGGACATAACCACAGACACAGAGGAAATCCAGAGAATCATTAGATCTTACTATAAAAGCCTGTATGCCACAAAACTGGAAAATGCAAAAGAAATGGACATTTTTTTAGATAAGTACCATATACCAAAGCTAAACCAAGACCAGGTGAATGATCTAAATAGACCTGTTAGTCGCGAAGAACTAGAAACTGTTATCAAAAATCTCCCTTCCAAAAAAAGCCCAGGACCAGATGGGTTCAACGCAGAATTCTACCAGAACTTCCAAGAAGAGCTAATACCTATACTCCTTAACGTATTTCACAATATAGAAACAGAAAAGTCATTGCCAAATTCCTTTTATGAAGCTACAGTTACCCTGATACCAAAACCACACAAAGACCCAACCAAGAAAGAGAATTACAGGCCTATCTCACTCATGAATATCGACGCAAAAATTCTCAATAAAATACTGGCAAACCGAATTCAAGAACACATCAGAAAAATTATCCATTATGATCAAGTAGGCTTCATCCCAGAGATGCAGGGCTGGTTCAACATACGCAAATCTATCAATGTAATCCACCATATAAATAGACTGAAAGAAAAAAACCATATGATCATTTCATTAGATGCGGAAAAAGCATTCGACAAAATTCAACACCCCTTTATGATAAAGGTCTTGGAGAGAATAGGGATACAAGGGTCATACCTAAATATAATAAAAGCTATCTACAGCAAACCGACAGCTAACATTAAATTAAATGGAGAAAAACTCAAAGCCATCCCACTAAAATCAGGAACAAGACAAGGATGTCCACTCTCTCCATACCTCTTCAATATAGTGCTTGAAGTTCTAGCAATAGCAATAAGACAACATAAGGGGATCAAGGGGATTCGTATTGGAAAGGAAGAAGTTAAGCTTTCGTTATTTGCAGATGACATGATAGTATACATAAGCGACCCCAAAAATTCTACCAAAGAACTCCTACAGCTGATAAACACCTTTAGTAGCGTGGCTGGATACAAGATCAACTCCAAAAAATCAGTTGCCTTCCTATACACTAAGGATAAGGAAACAGAGAGGGAAATCACAGAAGCATCACCTTTCACGATAGCCACAAAGAGCATAAAATATCTTGGGGTAACCCTGACCAAGGAAGTGAAAGATCTATTTGACAAGAACTTCAAGTCTTTGAAGAAAGAAATAGAGGAGGACACCAGAAAATGGAAGGACCTCCCTTGCTCTTGGATTGGGAGGATCAACATAGTAAAAATGGCAATTCTACCAAAAGCAATCTATAGATTCAATGCAATCCCCATCAAAATCCCATCAAAATTCTTCACAGATCTGGAGAAGACAATAATCAACTTTATATGGAAAAACAAAAAACCCAGGATAGCCAAAACAATCTTATACAATAAAGGAACGTCTGGAGGCATTACCATCCCTGACTTCAAACTCTATTACAGAGCTACAGTATTGAAAACAGCTTGGTATTGGCATAAAAACAGAGAAGTCGACCAATGGAATCGAATAGAAGACCCTGACTTTAACCCACAAACATATGAACACCTGATTTTCGATAAAGGAGCTAAAAGTATACAATGGAAAAAAGAGAGCATCTTCAACAAATTGTGCTGGCAAAACTGGATGTCAATCTGTAGAAGAATGAAAATAGACCCATATCTATCACCATGCACAAAACTCAAGTCCAAGTGGGTGAAAGACCTCAATATCAGTCCAAACACACTGAACCTGATTGAAGAGAAAGTGGGAAGTACTCTACAACACGTGGGCACAGGAGACCACTTCCTACGTATAACCCCAGCAGCACAGACAGTAAGGGCCTCATTGAATAAATGGGACCTCCTGAGACTGAGAAGCTTCTGTAAAGCAAAGGACACTGTTGCTAAGACAGAAAGGCAACCCACTGACTGGGAGAAGATCTTCACCAACCCCACAACTGACAAAGGTCTGATCTCCAAAATATATAAAGAACTCAAGAAACTAGACCGTAAAAGGCTAATCAACCCAATTATAAAATGGGGCACTGAGTTGAACAGAGATCTCTCAACAGAAGAAGTTCAAATGGCCAAAAGACACCTAAGGTCATGCTCAACTTCCTTAGCGATCAGGGAAATGCAAATCAAGACAACTTTAAGATACCATCTTACACCTGTCAGAATGGCGAAAATCAAAAACACCAATGATAGCCTTTGCTGGAGAGGTTGTGGAGAAAGGGGTACACTCATCCATTGCTGGTGGGAATGCAAACTTGTGCAACCACTCTGGAAAGCAGTGTGGAGGTTTCTCAGGAAATTTGGGATCAACCTACCCATGGACCCAGCAATACCACTCTTGGGAATATACCCAAGAGAGGCCTTATCACACAACAAAAGTATATGCTCTACTATGTTTATAGCAGCATTGTTTGTAATAGCCAGAACCTGGAAACAACCTAGATGCCCTTCAATTGAAGAATGGATGAAGAAAGTATGGAATATATACATATTAGAGTACTACTCAGCAGTAAAAAACAAGGACTTCTTGAAGTTTGCAGGCAAATGGATGGAAATAGAAAACACCATCCTGAGTGAGGTAAGCCAGACCCAAAAAGAGGAACATGGGATGTTCTCACTCATATTTGGTTTCTAGCCATAAATAAAGGACATTGAACCTATAATTCGGGTTCTTAGAGAAGCTAAATAAGAAGGAGAACCCAAAGAAAATCATATAGGCATCCTCCTGAATATTAAACTTCATCAGGCGATGAAAGGAGACAGAGACAGAGACCCACATTGGAGCACCGGACTGAAATCTCAAGGTCCAAATCAGGAGCAGAAGGAGAGAGAGCACAAGCAAGGAACTCAGGACCGCGAGGGGTGCACCCATACACTGAGACAATGGGGATGTTCTATCAGGAACTCACCAGGGCCAGCTGGCCTGGGTCTGAAAAAGCCTGGGTCAAAACTGGTCTCGCTGAACATAGCTGACAAGGAGGACTACTGAGACCTCAAGAACAATGGCAACGGGTTTTTGATTCTACTGGACCTATTGGTTTCGTGGGAGCCTAGGTAGTTTCGTGGATGCTCACCTTACTAGACCTGGATGGAGGTGGGTGGTCCTTGGACTTCCCACAGGGCAGAGAACCCTGATTGCTTTTTGGGCTGACGAGGGAGGGGGACTTGATTGGGCGAGGGGGAGGGAAAGGGGAGGCGGCGGTGGGGAAGAGACAGAAATCTTTAATAAATAAATAAATAAATTTAAAAAAATCCAAAAAAAAAAGATCATGCCTAGACAATGAAGAATCCTAAATTTGAAGCAAAGTAGTGTAGGTATCAGACCTCTGTTCCAATAAAGGTCATCCTGCCTAAAGGATGCTATGCCTAAAGGCAGGGAAACATGAAGCAGGCTGATACCATCGTTCTTGGGATGCAGAAATGATATATTCCCTACTAAGATGGCAAACTGGGCAAAGACAAGTAATGTTAGGTGTTAAAAAGGAAACATGACCAGGTATACATGAGGGTGATGGGAGACGGGTGAAGGATAAACCCAATGCTTTGGATTTGAGCAAGTGGGCAGAGGGCAGGACTGCTCTCTGAAGCAGGATGCTGGCTTTACAGCTTCCCTTGAGGGCATACAGAGTTTGAATTAGCTATTGGAAAACCTGTCAGCTGCCCACCATGATATCAGAGATTGGAGGGCACCTTCCAAGGAGTTTCAGGTTCTTGTACCTGTGAACAAAGGATTGAACGGTGACACAGCTGTAGCAGAACAGGGGCCATTTATTAGAAAAACCTATACTTCCAATGGAGGAAGTTGCCTGGGGCAAAAAGAGGAAGTTTTGCAGTTCAACTGCCTTGCAGAAGGGTAGCAAGCAACTATTTGCTCTTTTGTGCATTCTTCATCTGTTCACATGATCTGTTATACACAACTTCATGCACTGGACTTCACATTAGTATTTTAACTCTATCTTTAGTTTTAGGATTGCAATAAGCTACAGGTAGGTCATTTTCAGATACTGTGGAGTACGTCTGTGCCTTTAAGAATGACCAGATTCACTTTGTCTCATCCTCCTAGGTCTTCTTGGCTCACAGGTCAATTTCCTATGCTAATCGGCATCTTCACACAGTGTTTCAGGATCTCACTCTCTACCCTAGTCTGTTACCTCAAACAGGTGGTGTGAAGTTTGATACTGGAACTCTGGAGAGGCTGTCTAGACTTCTGTGGGAACTGAGGAGGAACAAATTTATCCATATCCTGAACCATTTAGGCTTTAGAATACGTGGAGGTGTCAGCCTGAGAATTAATTAGCCACATTATAACGAGAGAGCTCCAATCAAAGCCTAAAAATATAATTTCATCTAATATCACAGTTCATTTCATTTTAGAGAATTCAGTAATATTTTGTATCAACCTAGCCTCGTGCCGTCTTTCCAATACTTTCATATGTATTGTCTCATTAACATGTCTGCCTAGAAAGCCCCAAATTGTTGGCATGTCCCTAAAAATAGGTATGGTATTTTAGAAGCTGAAGAACTTGACCCATTTGTGGTTAGACTAGGACAGGGGAGGGGTGGATACAAAGGTGTTCAAGTTTACATCAATGTCTTGGGATCTTTTAGGGATCTGACAGATCCTGATTTGGTACCATTGGTGACCAGAGTCTCCTTTCTAAATTACTTCAGGGTGATGCGGCTGGCCGTGGTTGGGGAAGTACTGTGAGCTAGATGAGTAGGGAATGCAGTTTCTCTTTTACTCCCCCGTGTTATTTTGTTATAGAAGAGAAAAGATACTTTTTCCTCCATGCCTAAAATCCCAACTGCAGCGCCGCTCAGTTCTTGTGTCCCAGGGGGGATATTTGTACAGGGCATGGAGAGGGAAGACAAGTAATTGAAGTTTGTTTCTTTTTTTTTAATTAATTAATTTATTTATTTATTAAAGATTTCTGTCTCTTCCCCACCGCCGCCTCCCCTTTCCCTCCCCCTCCCCCAATCAAGTCCCCCTCCCTCATCAGCCCAAAAAGCAATCAGGGTTCTCTGCCCTGTGGGAAGTCCAAGGACCACCCACCTCCATCCAGGTCTATAGTAAGGTGAGCATCCACGAAACTGCCTAGGCTCCCACGAAACCAATAGGTCCAGTAGAATCAAAAACCCGTTGCCATTGTTCTTGAGGTCTCAGTAGTCCTCCTTGTCCACTATGTTCAGCGAGACCAGTTTTGACCCAGGCTTTTTCAGACCCAGGCCAGCTGGCCTTGAAGTTTGTTTCAACAGCTGAGAAAACAGAAGGAGAAAGTGAGCATCCCCCCCCCCACACACACACACATGCATACACACATAGTTGATGGTGTATCGTACCATGTGGCTAGGACAAAGGACTCTGTCTAGTATACAGGCTTCTAACTTTTATCACTTCCTTTCCCTTATCCTCCCTTATCCAGCCCAGGACAGTCTGGGGTGGTCTCCTCCTTAGGTTAGACAGAAGATTTTTTTAAAAAGTCATTCTTTCCCACAACTGAGTGTTTTGTTTGTTGGTTTATTTTCTTTATGATGAATGAACTAGATGCTCGAATATATATAAAGGTTTAATTATCCATACAGTTGAGAGGTTTACTAGGTGAAAGGGCAGTGTTGTTTTGTTCTGCGAGATTCGGGGAGGAGAGTTCAGGGGAGTCAGCTGGAGCACGGAGATGGTGCCTTTTTCTAGAACCATGCCCTTCCTCTTTCCCAGTCAGTTTGGCTGTCCTGCTTGCAACCTCTCTTATTTACCTTCCCCAGTGTTTTCAACTTCTATGTTTTAATCTTAATGTTTACGTTATCCACAACAATCGCTAATCCGTGTTGAATTTAGATATACAGCTATGAGTAAGTCAGGGTGGGAAACGTCATTCCAGGACGTCAGGTGACAGAAACTTCCTGATCTTTGGAGCGCGCCATTGAGATCAAGCTCCACTTTTGCAGAAAGAGACTATGTTTGTTTCCACAGTTCATACATTAAAGTCCTAAGTCACAGCGTGATACCAGCGGCCAGGACCCTTGGAAAATCATTCAGTTCTGAAAGCGCTGCCTTTGTGAGAAAGCTGCTATTTTTAAGAGGTCCCAGAGGGAGCTGCCTCTTCTGCCATTGAGGCTACACTGAAGAGAGACCTCTACAAGCCAAGAAGTGGGACCCACAACATACAGAATCTGTCGGAGCCTTCATCTTGGGCTTTCCAGTTTCCAGGACTTAGTGCTACATTTTATTTTATTTTATTTTTTTTTGCTTTGCTAGTCACCTCGCTGATGGGCATTTTATTATACTGAATAACTCGAAATAGGGCCTGATATACTGAAAGAATGACAGAACCCACCATCTCCTAGATTGTAATCGGTGCTGAGAACAATGTGCATTTCCCTTCATGCAGATTGGGAGGGATGTGGGGTTCAGTGGGGTTCTACAGACTTAATGTCTATTTAAATGTCTGTTCACACAGGACGGTTTAGTTCTTGTGCTTATTCTACTGCACATACGCAGGAGCAAATTGCTCCAGGTTGTGTTTGCGAGGAAGGGCAAGCTCCTATCAGAGGTAATTAATAAACTCAAACAGAAAAGGGGAAAGAGGAGAGGCATTGATTCTAATGCTAATACCAATCAGGCCTTACACTAAGTCCTGGTCTTACAGGAAATGTGGGGTCCCTGCTGACCCCAGATTTATTTATCTATGCCCCCCTGCCCCTGAATTATGGAGTTACACTTTTAATGTCCAATTACTCTGTCTGGGAAGTGCCTTCTGTGACTAGCAATGGTATCATTTTTCATGGGATGATCTTTACTTTCGTATTGAAATCCAGTTTTCTTTTAATTTAAATTTTGCTGAAAGCAGCCATATTGCTGTATGTGTAAATGAAGGTAGATGAGCATTTATGGTGTCGGTGCACAGCTGTTCTTAAGTTAAATAATTACTGCTCGCTCCCATGGATCTCAGTTTGCAATGCCTACAGTAGTCAATTCAAAGCATAAAGCTTTTTTCTTTATCATTGTGATTAGGAGCGGGCTCAGGTGCGAGAGCCTGAACAGGAGCTGAGACATGGAAATAAGGCTGAATCTCGGTTTAACAAAACAGAGCTTGTCTGTGTTTGCCAGAAGTCCAAAGGCACTGTTGCCTTTCCAGATTTACTGCATTTTCTTAAAAGGATCTAAATTAATGTTACATTAATTACTGCTGGGTATGCACCCTGCAGCATATGTTGCTATTAATTGTATCCATTATCACAAAATAAACATCTCTTTATAACAACAAATGATGCTTCGTTTTCATATGCGGCTTGAAACGCCCTCCTCCCCAGCTGCTGTTACTTCTGCTTTGGTGCTTTCCGTACAAAGAACCACCTGTTACAATAGATATTTCATTTGTGTTTCATTTGTTTTTATTTGAACAGTGGAAAGCCTTAGAAAACACAACACTACCACCTTAAAACACAATAATCATAATAGCTATAAAACACGATGACACTGGGGACTTGAGGGGAAGTTGGTATTTTTCCTGTCACATGCTTTCAACACTTGTGGCCTTTATACCTTTCCCTTATATCTCTCTTACCTCAATCTACAGCTGCAGAAAAAGAGTTTAAGGGGAGCTACTTTGGACTCAAGGGAAGATACATGTACCCTGGTTCATAATGGATTACTTTGTGGCTTGGCAAATTTTGAGTGTTGTGGACTGCACAGAAGAACCGTGTGGCCTTGTGTAAATTACTCAACCACTTTGACCTTTAATTTCCATCACTTCACAAGGGGTAAATAAATAATTTCTTAGAGTTAATGAGAATGAGTTGACACGTGTTTCTTGCTTAGAGTAGTGCTAGGAGTTTGGTTGGTCCTCAAAGCTACTCACTAGTGTGATAATTGATGTTATTGCTGTTAGTGGAAGTAATGAGCATCCCATCATCAACATTTAAAGCATCTGCTAAAGCTGTAAGCTCGCTCCCCACCCTGCAACTCTCCTGTCTCCTTCAGAGGCGTTGGGTAGCATTTTTACACAGACCTTGAACTTTCAGGGTTGGGAATTAAAACTAGGTCCTTACACTTTCTGTGAAAGTGTCTTAGTTAGGATTACCATTGGTATGGTAAAACACCATGATCAAAGCAACTTGAGGAGGATTGGGTTTACTTGACTTACACTCCCATATCTCCGTGTGGTGGTTTAAAAGAAAATGCTCCGCAAGGAAGTATCACTATTAGGAGATAAACCTTGTTCAAGTAGGTGTGGTCCTTTTGGAGGAAGTATGACAGTGTGGAGGTGGATTTTGAGGTCTCATATATACTCAAGCCATGCCCAGTGAGAGAGTTCCCTTCCTGTTGCCTGGGGATTTAGATACAGCACTCTTAGCTCATTCTCTAGCACCATGTCTGCCCGCATGCCACTATGTCCCTCCATGATGATAACCCACTAAACCTCTGAACTGTAAGCCACCCCATTAAATGTTTTCCTTTATAAGAGTTCCCATGGTCATGGTGTTTCTTCATGGGAATAGGAATCCTAACTAAGACACTCTGTTCATCATTGAAAGAAGTCAAAACAAGAAATTAAAACTAGGCAGGAACCTTGAGGCAAAAGATGATGCAGAGGCCATGGAGGGGTTCTGCTTACTGGTTTATTCCTCATGGCTCACTCAGCCTGTTTTCTTATAGAGCCCAGGACCCCAGCCAAGGGATGGCCTCAAGCACAATGGGCTGGGCTCTTCCCCATCAATCACTAATTAAGAACATGCCTACAGGTTTACTTACAGCTCAGCTCAGCTTTGTAAAGGCATTTTCTCAACTGAAGCTCCCTCTTCTCTGATGAGTTTAGCTTGTGTCAAGTTGACCTAAAACTATCTAACACAGCAAACATTCAGTCACTGAGCTATTTAGTATTAAGCTATGCCCTCAGTATTTATAAACAGAAGAATATAATTGTGAATTAAATTGGCACTGAACTCGGATTCAATACGTATTACTACATCCCAAAGATTTTATTAGTAATACTTTCTTACTATTGGCCACTTTACTGGCTCTTTATATAAAGAGAAAAAATTGCCTGTGTATTTTTATTATTCACCCATCATATTTGAAAATCTTGTTTGTGAATAAATTCTTGACTTTGTCTGGCCGAGAAACCTAGAGTGCTACATGCTAAGGTCCTAACATCTCAGTTCTTTTATCATCATTCCACTCCATACTTTGCTCATCAGTATAAGTCTCTGTGTAAGGATGAGGAAGCTTCAGTTAAGCTTACTTTGTTGCTGTTTATGCTGTGTCATTGTCTGGGTATATAGTGGGAAGAGGCTTGCCATCTGATATGTGGTCAGCTCTTCTACCTCACCGAATCTTGCTAACCTTTTTGGGTAACTTGGTGTTGAACATCTTGTTCAGGTGTTTTAAGAATGTCTCATAGCCTCATCAAGAGACCTCTGGCTTCTGTATGTTTCACAGCCTCCAAGGTGTAAGGAGGACCTTCAAGTAGATAAGGACATCTCCTTAAAGAGGTGGGGATAGTATGTTGAGGGCTGTCCTGGGGAAAATTAGAAACGTTGCTCCTGGGAGAGAGTATAAATGATTTATTCACGAGAAATTTCCCATCAATCCAATATCCCCAAATTGTACAAATATTAAGTCTCCCAAGTATGTAACAGGTAGAAATGAAAACCAAAGATGGAACAGCAGCCATCATGCAATTCAGCTTTGCTGGATCTTTGTCAAGCAGTTTTACTGGTTTATGACTTTTGCTGTTCCCATCAGATATGGCTGTGCATATTTACTGTTACTTTAATTTAATTCTGTCCTATTATATTATGATTATTATTATTTAGCCCAGTATCTCTTAGCATCACCCAAGACCTAGTGTTATTTACTGAGGAACCTTGAAACTTGGTGGTGGCTATCTTCCACCCCATGAAAGATGTGGGGAGTCTTTCTCCGGCTCTTCCTTAGCTCTGCAACTGAATTCTTGCTTACCACCCTCCTTATTCATTCACTATTCCTAAAAGTTCATGTGAATGCCCCAGGTATTTACTTGATTCTGACAGTAGGTGACGCTGGGGAAGCTCTTTTCTTTTTTGAGTATACTTTCCCACCTATATAATACAGCCAGTCAGGTCTGCCCTCTAGATCCTATGTGTATCCTAGAACACAAGTAAGATAAAACATATTGGAATGTATTAACTGGCATGAAACCAGTCTTATTTATTATACTTTATTTTATTCATTGAGCCTCTAAGCTCTTGCCTGGTGCTGCTCCCCTGATCTGCCAATTCAGAAAACAAAGTAAAACAACAGTAAATCACTTGGGCTGTAAAAAAGATTACTTAGTCACACAGTAGTGGCACTCACCTGTAATCCCTGCTATCAGGAGGCAGAGGCAGGAAGATGTCTGTGACTTTGAAGCCAGCCTGTTTTACAAAGTGATTTTCAGAACAGAGAAACCCTGTCTCGAAAAACAAACAAAAGAAAGAAAAGAAAAATGTTACTCCTTCTTATAATCTTAAAATTTCCTTCTTGAACCTCAGCATATACAACAACCTCAACAACCTGCTTTGCTTGTCACTTAGAAAGGAAGAAAGGAAAGATACTAAAGAAACATCAGCTGTAAAATCAGAAAATCTGAGGTCAGGTGGGATACGTGTACTCCGATGGAGTAGCACCAACTATACAGCCACTGGCTACTTCAACACGTTTATTCTATGAGTATAGCGAAAGGGGCTAGCAAGTCACAGAAGGTTTGTGGAGGTGAGCAGTCTCATGTTGTAAACACTAGAAGGAGAAAGCTGCAGTTGCTATGGTTTTGTAGACTCTGGCTAATCATTTCTAAACTCTCTTGCTTGTACAGTCAGTATCTGCACTAGGACCAGAGGAAGGCTTTGCCAGTTCAGAGCCTGGACAACATAAGGAAGATTTTGCCAGTTTTCCATGTGTTTGAGGCCTTGGGCCTTGGCATGGCTCTGACTCTGTCAGCAATGCTTATTCACTCCAGACTTCATCTGGTCATTACACATTAACTCTACACTTTCTCAGATCTTCCATAAACCCAAGCAGCACCTCTGTGGTTTATGAGTCCGTGCCTCCTCCCACTGCCAGCGAGCTTGTACCTGTGACACTCTATCTGGGTAGTTAATTGACACCCTAAGGTATCTCCTAGGATGTGCATTGGTTTCCTGCCCTTTCACATCCACTGCTATTTTTTTTAGCTCAGCTTCCATTATCTCCTAAAATTTGAAAGGATTCTCATTAAAAAAAAAAAAAAACAGAAATGGAGGCAGATATCGAAAAGAAAAAAATAAATTTAACATGTAGTATCTAACAGCAGATAAGTAAGCAGTGCTATGAAAAGTGATGGTAAACACATTGAGCCAAAGAACTCCCCCTAAGTGTGTGCAGGGGTTCCTGTGCCAAGTGTGTGAATAAAGAAACGGAATTTAACAGATCGTCCTAGCTGACAATCCATCTGCTTGAGCCCCTGACACAAGACATATTTATATTTTGGTAACTTTAGAAGCTCCAAATTAACAATAGAGATGCGTGGAGGTGTTGGGAAGAGAGGGAGTGGGCTTTTAACTCTTGACTGGAATCAGAAATTGATACTTCAAAACATAATCTGGGCATAAGGGTTATTTTGAGATGAAAGCAATTAGTCAAGAGATTCAGGAAAATTAATATTTGGTCTCCTGTTTACTTAAACTCAAGGTATGTCATAAGCCTGTAAAGATGCTACCTTTCTCTCTCTAACAGAAAATATGCAATTCAGTTACCAGCATCAACTCTAGATTTGTATGAACTCAGAGGTGAACCCAAAGGGAATCTGTAACAAATTTAACCAACCAGCCGTCTTCTGTTTGTCCCCCTTTATGTACCTTCTCCAAATTGGTTTCTCTAGACACTTGGTGTGGTCTTCCTTTGTCTTTTTACTTCTTTAAATATGCATTGTTGTCTTGTGAAGATGTTACTTAATCTCCAGTTCCAGTAACTTATTGGAAATACTAGTTCAAACATTCTCATCTGTGATTGAAACTTGTTGGTTAACAAATATCCTGTATTTCTTGCTAGTTTGTCTCTTGGCATATTTTCAGGACCCAGAAATGAAACTATATAGAGTAACAAAATTAATAGGTGATCTTTCTAACCCTGTACTGTTCAGGAAGCAATGGAGAACATTTTTGCATTCAGATGAGGATTATACTAGGTTTGAGTGTTTCTTTCTAGCTTGGAGATCTGCAGCAGAAGTCCCTGTGTAGCATGCCTCCAAACTTCTTATACTGATGTGCAATTCACTGCTTAGCTATAAAAGATCCATTTATGTGAACTGAAATTTTTTTTTCTTTCTTTTTTTTTATTGAGAATAAGAAAAAAAAGTTTCCGCCTCCTCCCAGCCTCCCATTTCCCTCCCCCTCCCCCCAATCTTCTCCCCC
>NW_026067953.1:3359510-3550346 GCF_014885135.2 Alexandromys fortis | reverse complement strand
GGGGGCTGGAGAGATGGCTCAGTGGTTAAGAGCATTGCCTGCTCTTCCAAAGGTCATGAGTTCAATTCCCGGCAACCACATGGTGGCTCACAACCATCTGTAATGAGATCTGCTGCCCTCTTCTGGTCTGCAGACACACAGAGACAGAATATTGTATACATAATAAATAAATAAATATTAAAAAAAAAGAAAATAAGTTAGTGTTTTGCTATCTCAAAAATCCTAAGCTTTCATAGAATAGAGACTACAAGAATATTTTTAAAGATCATTTTTTTTCTACGTGGCTAGAATTTATACTGTTTTTGATATGTTGAAAAATAATAAATTTGGAGGAATGTGTAAAGGAAATGTAGCATCATAGTCAGCATTGCCCCATAGACTGCCCGTCTTTCTCTTAGCTTATTTCACTTACTGTAGTAGCATTCAAAGTTCTCCAACTATTCCCAGCTGCCCCACAGCTCTCTGCATATATATCTGCATACAATAATTTTGTCTGGAATTCCTTTTCAGATGACCTAAACTGTTTTTCCTTTATTATGTAAGGGATTAAACCAAGGGCATCATACATACTAGACAAGCACTCAATCATTGGGCTACAGCCCCCAGCCTTCAAATTCTCCTTTGGTTTTGGAATTCCTGCTCAGACTTCATTTCTTCTGGGAAATCTTTCAGTCTCCTCAGGAAAATTCATCACATAGCCTTTTGATGCTTTGTTGGAGAGGCTATTGCTGGGTGCTGCAGGGGGGATTTATAGCTCCCAGAGTAGGTGCTATAGAGGGCTTATTGGTTTTACTTGCAGTGAGTCATCTGTACATTTTAGGGCTTTTAGAAAAGGAGAAAAAAGGAGGAAACATAGATTTTTTTAGTCTCGGGATTAGTCATTTACAAAAGTCTGTTATTTCAGTTATGTAAAGAGAATGTCACAACCATGAATTATGCATTGTGATGACTGAATTGTGGGGGCGTGACGTTATTATTGGGGATTTGGAATTTAGGAATGAGGAAGGTTGCCTAGAGATTGGAGAATGACTATTGAGCATTCTGCACTTTTGTTGCTGTTGGTTTTTGTTATTCTCTTCTCATGGGAACGGTGAAAAGCCCTGGAAAGGAATTTGCAATATCATGGAGAGTCAAGGGCTTTTCAGAAAGCCACTGAATCACCTTTTGGGCATCTTGTCAAAGCACATAGTTTTGTTAGTCTGGGCCAGGACCTGAAACATTACCTTTTAAATAAGATCCCAGATGTTGTAAAACAAAAGAATCAAGGTGCACTGTTGAGATTAGAAATGAATACATGGATGAAAGTATTCTCCCAGGGTGGGAAGATGAATTTATGGTTAAGAGCATTTGCTGTACAGTGTGAAGACCTGAGTTCAAATTCTCAGCATCTACCTTAACCAGCCAGGTATGCCATATGTACTTGTATTCTACCAACAAAGGGTACAGAGTCTAGAGGATCACTGAGGCTTGCGAACGGCCAGAAAAGCTAAAGAGTCAGTGAGATACCCCATACTAAAGGAGTAAACTAAGAGTGAGGTCGTTCTCCCAACTCTCTTTCCTGCCTTCTGTGTATGCACAAGATTATGCACCTATGAGCACACACACAGACACACTCAGAAACATGTGCACAGCATGGACACACACACACACACACACACACACACACACACACACACACACACACACACGTTTCCCCAAGTACAAAGTTGCAAAGCTAAAACTATTTAATCCCAAAGAGTAGCTCAGAACTTCTTGTAGCAAGAACATAAATTCAGTCTTAGGCTTTTTGCTTTTCTACATGTGATGCAGATATAGCCATTTAATTTTGCCCTCTATAAGTCTGATCTTGAATGTGATTAAATATAAATTGGTTGCTAGGAGAAACAGTAAATGAGACTTCGCAGTGGGAATAGATAGAAAATTTAGCTGTTAGGTAGTCAAGAGAGAAGAATGGGAAGGTAAATTATTAGCTATCTTCATTCCTATTCATCATATAACTTTTCATAATAACAGAATATCAATTAGGTGAAGATATCATCTTCCTCCACATTAAATGTGTTAATTGACACTGCATTGGTTAATCAATCTTGTTAAGCACTAATTACATAGCTGCAACTTTTCCTCTTTTTCTCTATCAGTATTTTTTAGGGGTGGAAAAGGTAAAAGGAGAGTTGGTTACCAGCTGATAGGAGTCAATGTAAGGCCCCAGATATCCTACCCTGGAAGGGGAGCTTGTATTTTTTTCATCCTATCATATATCTTGAGGGTGTTATACATAATGAAACCTTAAAGATAAGAGAATGCGACTTATTTAGCTACTTGTTCCAGGATCTAAACAGTAGTTATAAAATGGAGCTTGTTCTATGGGGGAAAAATAATGATGATGATAAATACTAGTAAGAAATGTGAAATAGTGTTTTAAATACAGTGGTTCAAATCAACGAGTAGAACGTCAGGGGCTTTGCTGGACTCTTAAGTGCAAAGGCAGCTACCTTAGTACAGGTGAGTGCGGCTGTCAGACCTCATTGGAGCGGATTCTTTGTGCAATGGATGGTGGTTAATGCAAAAATTTGTAACTTATCAGTATTCAGAGAGTAAGTATCAGTGGGAATATCTAAATCACACCCCTACTCTTTGGCAAAGGATTAGAGAGCATCCTGGAGAAGAAGGCAGAAGGTTTCTAACAGCCAGAGGTAGGGGAGGGCCAGAGGGAAACACTATCCTTGGGGCGTTCATGGACCCAGTGTAGCCATGTCTACCAGAATAATATCTGCACAAGATCAAGACAGTCAACATTCAGGCCTGAAGGGGGCTGGAGCTCTTGAGCACCATCGCTGACCAAGGAGCTGGGGAGAGTTGAAGGTGGCTTCTGGGGGAGGGTGAATCAACTTTGATTTTAAAGGTATGGCCCCTGATAGGTTGACCACCCTCCATTGAATACCCCGCAGCCATGACTTTGCACTGGACTTGATGGGCTATGAAGAAAAGAGGCCAGAGAGTCAGAAGAAGGTGAGGGGGGTGAATCTTGAAGGAATGAGGGGGGAAAGAATGGATATGAACATAATCAAAATGTGTTGTGTGACATTCTCAAATAGTTAACAAAATTATATGTTTAAAAGAGTGGGAGGAAGAGGGGAAAAAGAGAAGATGGTTGGTGGGTGAATATTATCAAAGAGTTATACACATGAATAAAAGATGTTACATTGAAACTGAAAAAAATTACATTTCTGTTTAAATTGGACTGAGACAGACATTTCTTAGAAAATTCAAATGTTTATTTGGGAAGCATAGGAAGGGTCATGAATGAATTCATTGTAAGGCCAAAACCTTTCCAACCCTAAACTCTAAATCTACTTCTTGGTACTGCCATTAGCACCAAATGCACAAAGAGATTCCAAAGTAAGAAAAGTACAGTGGCCTATAAAACACTACTCAAATTATAGTTTGTATTTTTCTTACATAGTAGAATTGAAGGGAAAGAAATCATAAATGAAATTAAATGCTTTTTGAGTCTCTGTTGAGCCCATTTTTCTAGGATTGCTCGTGAGGCTTTAAGCATCCATAAGAACGCAATTATGCGCTCATTGCTTAATGTATGGACTCAGATTCCGACTTAATTATTCTGTGACTAAATTTATATGTCATTTGTGTAGTAAATCTTGGCAATTGCTCTCCCAACTATCATTGGAAATGTAATTAACTTGGGTTAGATAAGTTTTTACAGTGAGAACTAAATGCAGTGTAATACCGTGGCATTATTTAAAAGGCAAAGGCCAAATACATCTTCTGTCTAAAGTTTCTTGTTTGTTTGCAGTTTCTTTTCCCAGAAGGTGAAATGCTGAGTTCTTTTCTTTCTCTGCTTTCACAGTTTCGTCTGTTAATTGGCCCCTCCTTTTTATTTTCTCCTTTCTTTTGAAAGAAAAGAATTCTTCTCTTTGTATGGCATCTTTTATGAAGAAGGTAGTTTATTTTCGAAAGAAGCCTCTCTCTATGATAAAACTGTTTGATTATTTTCAAAGCTAAATTCCTTTTGTTTCACTCGTTGACTATTAAGTTCTCTTTCTTTTTTTCTCTTTGTAATCTACAGCTGAAATTTCTCCAGAAGGGATATTCTACTGAACCTAAAAAATTGCATTTTTATGGCAGTGAAGATATGATGCCTTTTATTACGTTTATTGTGACAGACACAAGTGATAATTGAAGGAAAAGAATTACAATGAGAAGGAAGATTGCAAGTTAATGTATTCAGTCTCCATCTGAAGCAGAATCAGAATAGCCTGCTGAATAGTCTGTCCAGTTTGTCCAGAAATACCAGAGTCTGCCAGGCTTAAACAGCAGAAATTTATCCTCTGTGATTCTGGAAGATGGGTGTTCCAGAGCAAGAGGCCAACAAGGTTGGTTTTACTGTGAAGCTTTCTGCCAGGGCCACCTTAGTATTCTCAAAGGGCCTTTTTTGGTACATAAACCAAAGTAGATTTACTTTTTCTATTTAATGAGGGTACAAGTTCCACCCCTAGGGCTCTACTTCCATGACCCCCATGTCTAAAAAGTATAAAAATATGAATATTAGAAAGAAAAAAAATGAACACCAGTCCATAGCAGATAATAATTACTTTCCTAGAGGTTTGAGATATGGGGAAAGCATGATATCAAATCACAGTTACATGCTGTCACACCTGGGCATGAAAAATTAGATTTTCTGTCTCTTGTTCATAACGGAACTGCTGTGAGTATTAAAACCTTTAGGAGGTGAAGTCTACTGTGAGATCCTTAGGTTACTGGGGATGAGTTTTTTTCCCAAACATATTATTTGAATATTAAATTTAAAAAACATAATCAACTAATCATGTGCTGTACATTTCTCACATTAACATGAGAAATGAAATAATTACATACATACACACACACACATACATGAGATCATGTAGTATTTCAATACATGATACCATTACAGTCCAGGACAAGGCAGGCTGTAAGGATGTGCTGAAACACACCACATACATGCTAAAACCTAAACTAAACAGCAAACTAAAAATCCCTAATAAGACTTAAACCCATAACTTTATTAGCCCCAGAAAAGGGTGTGTTTTGAAGAGGAGTGGTGGGGCCTGCGTGGCTGTCTTCCTCTGTCTATCTGGACGCCTGATTTCTGGGTTCTAGGGGCGAGTAGCTTGACCTAACATGTATTCCTGCTTTGATGTTCTTCCCAGAGACTCAAATATGATAGGATCCCCTCATCTTCTGTGAGAACCTTGAAAATTGGTGTAGGAGGGTCTTCTGTCTATGTGTTACTCTCATTGGTTGAATAAAGAGACTGCCTTGGCCTAGTTGATAGGACAAACTCAGGTAGGCAGGGCAGAGAGAACAGAATTCTGGGAGGAAGAAGGCAGGAGGGAGAGCTGCCATGGAGCCAGCCGCCAGGTCAGACATGCTAAATCTTTCCCGGTAAGCCATGAGCTCATGGTGACATACAGATTATTAGAAAGGAGTTGAATCAAGATGTGAGAGTTAGCCAATAAGGCTAGAAATAACGGGCCAGGCATCAACTTAATTAATACAGATTTCCGTGTGATTATTTCAGACATAAGCTAGCTGGGAAGGATGAAAAACAGGCCTGCATATGTTTACAACAGAAAATTGTGAGATAGCCTTTGTGTGTGTGTGTGTGTGTGTGTGTGTGTGTGTGTGTGTTTATTTCCATAGAAAGCAAACCATAGCTATGGGAAACTACAAGGTTATTTAAATTTCTAGTACAAAAGAAGTCAACGTCTTATGAATCAGGGTTTTCTTGGATCAGGTTGTAAAGTTTTGTTGAAAACAGAATATAACCTATTTTTTTAGAACCCAGTTTGCAGAGGTCAGCTGGTAACCTTGCTGTTTCTTTAGACAGATGGTTAGCCTTTCTTGCCTGTAGTTGAATCTCTCTAATCTGTTGCTGTCTGTGAGTTGCATGTAGCTGAAATCAGCAAGACAGCATTAGTTTCTTCAATACATCTGTGTCACACATGATAATGGAATGGTGGGGGTCGATGAAGTGCTAATTCTGAGTAGACACAGGTATGCTAAAGGAACAAAAAAAATAAATGTAATAAAATTTAAAACTTTTTTTGTCTGTGAATAAAATCCCATAGCTTATTCATTGGTCCCTGAATGTATGTTTTATATTGGGTTTCTCTTTCATGGTTTATTGTATTCTATTAAGCATCATCTAGGACAGCTTTGAGAGTGGCCAGTGAAGGAGTGCTTCTTCCGGTAACCCACTTTTTAAAAGGACCGTTAAATTTTTTTTGTTGGAAGCAGACTTGTATTCCAGGCTAAAACTATCTAAAACAATTTTTTTTTTAGCAAAAACTAACTAGTATTTTAAAATAATATTTTAGTGATGCCTTTGCATGCTTACCTCTATATAACCAGGAAGTACCAGATGCAGAATGTAAAAAAAAGGCTTTATTTTTCCATGGCAAAATAAAAATTAAAGGCAAAACTTTCATTCTCAGTGCTCAACGGAGTGCCTCTTTGGGGTGTAAGAACAGCGAAGATGAGGAAACAAATCATTCGCCGAAAGCAGGAAGCTTTAAAGCTACTTGCTCTCTCCTCATTTATAAATGTGATGGTTAGTCTCCATTGTGGAGGGCTTGTTAAGAGAATTTTCTGGATTAGATTAATTGAAGCAGGAAGATGGACGCTAAAGGTGAAGCATACTACTCCACGGGCTGGGTTGTGGTATTTCTCCATGGGCTGGTCTATGGTACCAATCCACGGGCTGGGCTATGGTACCAATCCACTGGCTGGGATATGGTACTTCTCCACGGGCTGGGTTATGGTACTACTCCACACGCTGGTCTATAGTATACTCCACGGGCTGGGCTATGGTACTAATTCATGGTCTGGTGTTATGGACCACTTAGAAGGGAAAGAGGGAGCTGAGAGCAACATTCATCAGTCTGCTTCCTGACTGCAGGTGCAATGTGACCAGATGGTCTTGCTCTTGCCAGTGTGCCTTCCCCATGATGGACTGTACCCTCAGACTCTGAGCCAGCCTGAGTCCTTCCTTCCTTGAACTGCTTCGGTGTGGCATTTTGTCTAAGCAACAAGGCAAATGATTAGTACTCTGGTTAACAATGTTTTAAGTTTGTGTTTTCCCTTTTATTGAAAACAGCGTTACTTCTCACATCCTAATTATGGCTTTCCCACCCTCTACTCCTCCCGGTTCCTCCCACCTCCCCTTCCATCCAGATCTACCCCATTGCTGCTTCTCATTAGAAAACCTCCAAACCCCACAGATGCACACCAGCGCTGTCATACCCACATACATGAATAATAGATAAGTCAATGGAATAAAACCAATGAATATTGATACATAAAATGTATTCCTTCAGAGATTCTTTTCAGAGTTGTGTCAGTATGCCTTCTCAAATAAATTAATTACATATATTAATTAAATTAATATAGATTAAGTTGTACAATATGTTTTCCTGATTGGCTTCTTTTGCTTGCAGACTTCTACTGTATGGCACAGTTTCAGATAATCATATCTATCTACCTCTTTCTATATATTTATAGAAGTTCTAAAATTATACCTTCCACACCCATGCATAATGTGCCTAGACTAGTTCCAATTCTATAAAATTTCTGCTGCTGTCTTCTGTAAAATATGGCGTGAGTTTTAGTAGGTGAGTTACTAGTTGCTTGTCAGTGTTGCCATTTCAATGATAGAGTTGTTAATCCCATCCGTGGGAAAACCTGTTTAAATTTTGAACAAGAAAGTCTCTCCATCGAGGACTCCTTTGATTAATTTGTCTTTTATATTTGCTCGCTACAGGTTTCTGACCATGTTTCCTGTTCATAAATAAACTGTGTGTTAAGGTGTCTTTGTTATGAGGGTTGAAATTGATTACTTTATTATTACCATGCTTTGCTGGCTTAAAATATTATAGCCTAGTAGATTGCTGTCATCTTATTAATTATGAATTAATTTAATTTGTGGAGGTTGAAAGCGTCAACTCGTTTTCTTTAATTAACTGCGTTGCATTGCATTGCTAGAGGAGCCCTTTATAACGGTGATATGAGCTAATGACAGGGTCTTCCATTGTGGGAGACTGGGGCTTGAATTTCATGAGTCTCATAAATAATGTGAATCCAATCTTGTTTTCATTGCCACTCGTAGGGACTGATGTTAAGTCTGTCAATTGACTTATTAGGGAGAAAGCACAGGAGTTCCCTGAGATTTGCTATGTGGGGGGGGGGGGGTGGTAACGAGAGCTGCTTTCTGCCTTTGGTGGACTTAGAGTTTCTATCAGTCCTGTCTGTCAGAATCCCCAGTGTCTTAGAGTTTGCTCCCCTAAAGGCTGATGTGTTGACGTATTACTATGGGAAGGTGGTAGAAACTTAAAGAGTTTGAGCCTGGTCAGAAAAAGAAATTTTGTTGGCTCTTACCTTTGGAGGGATATTGAAATCTTCCATTCCTTTTTCTTTCTTTGCTTTTCTGACGCTGGGTGAGCAGCCCTACTCTGCCATGTAGCTTACTGCATTTCAGGCCTACAGCAAATTAGGTAGAATTCCATAGAGTAAAAGTTTTGAAACCAAGGGGTAATATAAATATTTCTTATTTTTAAGTCGGTTTAATTAAATATTTTGTCATAGACAGAAAAAAATGGACCAATATAAGATCCTTAGATTATAGAACCTATATGATTTTAGACAAGTTGGTTCAACTCCCTGGTGACTGTTTCTTTAATTCTAGACTGAGAAAAAAAAAAAACATTTCAGAGAGACAATGTTTTAGTCTGTTGATAAAATAGAAATAAAGAAAGGAAAGAAGGAAGGAAGGAAGAAAACAGGAACGAAGGAAGGAAGAAAGGTGTTAGGAATATTTCCTAATGTGAGCTCTCTGCTGATGCAAATTCCCAATCATGCCAAATCAAAACAAGCCAAATTAAAAAATATCCAGGCTTAATATGAGTCCTGAGCTCTCGGGTGGCCCGAGGGGGAACCGGGAGGCCCAGAATGGGACCACCAGGAGGAAAGAAAAGGGACCATGTGTTCCTCTTTTCGGAGTTCATTTAAATATTCTGAGGGCGTGGTCCTGACCCTCCCACCCAGGGGTCAGGACCTGGCCTGCTGGGATTTGGAGTCCAGACCAATACAACTCTGAGGCCTGGGATAGATGCCAGGGGCTGGGGGCTACACTCCCAACTTAACAAAAGGAAGAAAGGAAGAAAAAAAGAAAGGAAGGAAAACTCAATACCTGAGGTGTGTAATATGTAAATGGAAGCTTCCATCTTGAAGTTATAGAAATTCAAGTCAAGCTACAAGCAGAATCAGCATCTGATGAGGAGTTGTTCTTTACCAGTAAGTGGCATCTTGAATATCCTCAGGAAAAGATGAACGCCTCATCCTTACATTACAGGAGGGGCAGAAAGGGAAAAGGAGGGTTAAGGAGTTCTATTTAGCCATTTCAGCAAGTCTGAATCCTTATAAAAGTAGCTGCCATGATTCATTTACTTTTTAAAGGCCCTACTTAGTAATACTATCACATTGGCAATGAACTTCCAATATTTGAGTTTCAGGACCACATTCAGATCATGGCAGATGGAGATGGGGGGCAATGAAATCACAAATGGATGGAGTGGCACCTGCCATAAAGTGAAATGCTCATTAGAAGCCGGTGGTGCTGTAACCGTTGCTTTTCTGATTATTAATTAACTTCCCTGTAGACCTCGGCTTCTCACCCTTTGAGCCTCTCTTCTTTCTTCATTTAACCCTTCTACACATCTAGGATCCTCACGTTCTTTTACTTGGTCTCAAGGACACCAAAGACAAATAAACCCATTTTAATATGAGAGTTTAAAGTTGCATATTTTATTATTCTGCTCCTTCAGATGAACTTTTCAACACAAAAAGAATTTTTTTCTGTTTCATTGACTATTGAATAAATGAGAGATTATGTTAATATGCTTAATTATTGATTGATATATTTGATATATTTTTATTTCATGTATTCCTGAATTGTGTCAGGTATTTTCGTAGTAGAGATGTATAACTCAAAATTAACTCTTTACTTACTAGTGATGGTCATCGCTAATCTTGACAGTTGCTAGCATGATTGGACTTGATCAAGAGAGGTGGAGAGTAAAGAAACTGAAGAAAGCAATGTGCGGATAATTGTTTTGGGGATTTTTTTTTCTTCAAAGAGGGAAATAACACAATAGATAGGGATGGAATTAAAACGAACTTTTCACTTATGGATAGTATACTGGCCGTTATCAGTCAACAGTGCTTAGCTCCACTTTCCTCACAGCTGTTTCTCACATGCGGCTGCTCAATATCTGCTTGAATCTACCGCCTCTGCTGCTCTTCCAGGGTCCTTCTGTCCATCACCAGGTTCAAGGCCTATCTTTGCATTCAGTACAAAGTTGAATTATGGTGCTTCTCCAGCTCTTTCGTTAAGAGATAGCAACATTGAACCAACAGCGCCTGTTCATTTGTAAAATCTAGAGTGCCCTGTGAGTACTGGTGAGTGAGAAGCCGTTTTTAAATTCTTCAGCACAATCATGTATGCTGTTTTTCTGCTTCTGCTTTGTTCTAATTAGTGTGCCTACGTATGTAGTCAAAGCTAACCCACAAAATGCAAGTGATATATTTGGCATGCATGCGTGTGTGTGTGCGCGCGCGCGTGCGCGTGCGTGCATAATCGCTTTTTTTTTTTCAACCTAAAATTGCTTTTGGAAAGGTGTTTTTGAAAGTGCATGGGGATAATATCATCTTGACTTTTTAACTCTTTGTACATAACTCTAGGTTGCAAAATTTGTGAGAAACTGCATGCAGACTAGGAAGTTCACATTTGATCTCTGCCATGTATGCATGGACTTAAGTATCTGTACTCAGCGGATGGACCCAGTGAGAGGGCGCTGCTGTTCCTTCTGTGGCCTTTAGTGCCAGAGAGGTTGAAGGACAGCACCGCACTGAGAGACTTTTCTCTCTTTAGCCAGGGCGCAAGAGTGAAGTTTTAATTGCTTTAATTACTGCTGCAGATGTCTTTGAAATTCGAAAGCTCTTCAGCACAGTCATGATAACATTGCAGCCTTTGGGAATCGTCACCAGGGGCGGTGGGAGCCACTGATGTTATTCCCTTGAAGTAGCCTTTGAGTTCTTATGTAAAAGCTTCTTATCATGGCTACCACCTTGGCTCTCTCAGTTGCTCTGAACTGATTTCCCCATTCCTATTAGCACAGCGATGTTTTATTTAAATGAAACATCTGAAGAATTCTTTCGGTTTGGGGGCAGGGTAAAGAAAATTTGTTCATAAAATTATTTCTACTCAGTAGGTCTTACAGTGCTCACCTCCTGGATGGTCCTGTTTAGGATTTAGAATCAGAAACAGACAATGGGAAAATAGATGAAATTGGAATAACTAAGGGTGTAAAGTAGATAACAGTACAATGTCAACATGGCTGTCCTGATTTTGAAAATTGTACTCTGGTTGCTTACCTTTGTTTGGTGAGTCCAAATGAAAAGCACAACTGGATTCTTTACATTAGTTTTGTGACTCTTTTGTAAGGCTAGAATTATTTGTTTTGTGTGTGTGGTGGTGGGGGCGGAGGGGATGGGAAGGTGGGATAAACTAATTGCTGCTCTAGAGTTTTTTTTTGTATTGTACCGACTCTGGAAGATGTTATGTTTCGATAAAGACAAATCTAAACTTTCTCTGGCCGCATGACAATGGGGAAAAGTGATTCTATGTTTTGGGGAAGTAGAAAGTCTGTTAAAGATGACATATTACAGAGCAATGGCATCAGAGTTCCTAGAAATGACTTTGAGGAAGACATTGAAGATGATTTGAAAAATTCCATTAGATGAGTAAAGATTGTGGTTACTTGTGACTTGCCTTTATGTGGGAGAAGAAACTGTTTTCCCTCCATAAACTTAACAAGTTAATTGGGACCAATGGATTGAAAACAAAAGAAGTGGATTTGGGCTTATTATGTGGAAGGAAATTCTAACTTAGATGCATTCAATTGTAACATATTTTCTAACAAGTACTTATTATTGACCAATAGGATTTAAACGAGGAAATCTTTAGGTTTTTTCTTTTAAATACTACAGAAGAAGATCTCGATTTTTTTCCAGAACAACACACAAACAAGCTCTGAAGACTCTGCCAGCTTTGGTAGTCTAGTCTTTCCGTTTGTTTGTGTGATGAGTTGATAATGCTACCAACTTTATGATTTACTGTATTAATACTACTGATAGCACTAAACTACTAATATCAGACAAGTGTAAACATGTGTATTCTATGTGTATATTTTCTCCTTAGGGCACAGTGTTAGAAATCCTTGCCACAAAGTGATTATTTGTATGGATTATTTATGTGGCTAATATTAGAAGCTGCACAGTGGCTATTAAGTATGATTTATTTGTCTGTAGAACAGTAGCATAAGACTGTTCCAAATATACCTACAGGGTGTAAGTTTGAAATTAATGTGCTAGGGTACTTTAATATAGGGAATGTGTTGGCTGGGTTCACTGGCGTTTGGTGCAGCCAAAGGTTCTTGCCTTGATGGATGGTTATGTTTCCCTCTTGATCAATGACTGAAGCAGCTCTTTTAGGACAACAAAGAGGGAAAACAGTAGGCGGTCCTACCTACTGCTGGATTAAGTTCAGAACCTGGAGAGAATGCTGCATTTGTAGGAGAGATACTAGAAATTATGTTTATTTGAATCCACAGCACATCTTTTTTCAAGACCATACTGCCTATGTTGGGGGAAAAAGAACGTGTATTCTTTCTTTACTCATTAAGGTGTCTTAAATGAGTTAGATAGCATCATGGAAGCCGTCTTAATGTTTGTATTTGGTTTTGTTGCTTTGTTTTCAAGGAATAACAGATGAAGTTTGATTATATTTTATTCATTCATTTTGTGCATATGTGCAGGTTTTTGTGGGGGCACGTATGTACCATGGGATTTATTTGGGGTTTAGAGGACAACTTGAAGGAGCTTGGACAGAATAACTGACCACTAAGTATTGATAGACTTCCTTAGTTCAGTAATTTTAGTTCTTGTTTTCTTGAGAGGCCAGCTTGAGTGTTACTTGTCATTGGTGACAATGTCATTTAAGTTGGGTTGAGAGACCAGTCAAAGTTCTGAAGTGCTGTGGTTAGCTCTTTGTTAGTTCATAGATTAGCTTCTGGGGCTGGTTATGATGGTACACATCTTTAATCCCAGCACCCAGAGGCAAAGGCAGGTGGGTCTCTATGAGTTCAAGGCCATCCTGGTTCACAGAGTGAGTTCCTGGACAGCCAAGGCTACACAGAGAAACCCTGTCACAGAAAAACAAACAGCAAAACAAAAATATAATTGTCTTCCAAGAAGCAAAGATCAATCACAAGGAAATCAAATATACTCTTCTTTTTAGAACCAGTGTCAGTTGGTCCTGTATTTAGAACAAGAACTGGAGATTTTGTTGAAAGATTAAGAAGTGCTCAGAAGGAGGACCTTGGTCCTGCCTCAAATGCTGTGACAGACTTTGTTAATTCCCAGTGGGGAAGCATCACCCTCTCTGAGTAGTGGATGGGGGGTGGGGTGGGGAGATGGTGGGAGGAGCAAGAGTAGGGGAGGGAGAGGGAACTGGGAGTAGTATATAAAATACAATTGTTTAAAAAACAGAAAAAAAGAGAAGTGATCAGAAGTATCTGAATGATAAAGCAGAATGGTTGTGGAACTGTACCCTTCTGTCTGTTTTCTTGAAGTGCAGTGATGTTTGTTGTTTTGAAAACCCTTTGCAATGCCATGGAAAATCAAGCTTTCTGGAATGATCTTCATTAAATGTCAAGTGAAGGCAGCTGCTTTTTACATGGCTGGGGCCTCCCTTATTCCTTCAAGATTTAAATATTGTCTCCATCTTTCAATTAATTCTGGGGGAAAAAAGTGGTACTAACTTTTCACACATGGTCTGCAGTCTTTCTGGAAGCATCTAGGCCTCCCTCATCTCCTGTGAACAGTGCAGTCTGTGATCCACAAACAGATGAGGGTCCCATTGCGCAGACCAATTAATTCAGAAAGAGCCTCATTAATTTTGAAAATTTTGCCATCAGGTCCCTGTAGTTAAATTTCCCAAATGATCATTTTTAATTTAAAAATATTATTAACATTTTTTGCTTTCCTATCACTATCCCTTGCTCTTTTATATCTCCACAATGCTCCTGAGCTTCTTTTGATCTTTTTCTCCTTTTCATAATATTTTTTAACTTTATTTTACATTAAATGGAGTGAGTGCCTCTATATTAACATCCCAAACCTTCTCCAAGCACTCTGCCCATGCATCTGACTGTTCTCAGGTTCTAATGGTCATGCAAAGCCTGTGGAGAGACCTGAAGGGTTTACACAAATGCTTTTCCTATAATGATTGGCAACGCAGGTCCACAATGGAATACAAAGAAGCCTCTTGCCATTGATGAACATTTTGAAGATGAGGAAGAGCACTGTGGCCCTGTGTTGACTGTATGGGTCAATAGGGACTTAATTATCAATGCAGCAAATTGAAACATGCTGTATATAAAAGTTAATGAAACTCAATGATGAGTGCACCATTCATTGAGCATTCATTGAGTTCATGATGCGTATCAGAAACCAAGACCTTTGAAACCAAGAGGCCCCTTGGTTTGTATTCCAGACTGTGTGCACAAGTCTGAATCTCCTTGTTGTATCTGGAAGCTAGGCGAGCGTATGTAGACAACCCAGGCAGCAGTCCCATCATCAAGCTGAGAGGATGAGTAGAGACAGCTCCAGTGACAGTTGTGTTTCCTTTGTTTTCTTACTACTAGTGATAGGGGAAGCAGGATCTGGATTTGAGACTTATCTATCATTGGCTACGTATTGGAATGTGGAGCCCTTGCTTATCCTTTAAGTTATTTTGCTCCTATGGAGGGATTCAGTTCACTACTGAGGACTGGATTAGTCACCTTCTTGCTTCATCCGCTACCACTGCAGTTGGTGAATGCAAAGCTCCTTTTGTTGTGTCCATGCATTGCATTTTGTCCATATGATTCAGTTCCATGACTCCAGCTTTACAAAATATTTGAAACTATTATTGTGTGAGTGTGTGTATATGTGTGTTTATGTGTGTGTGTGTGTGTGTGTGTACTGGTATGCCACACACAGTGTGCTTGTGAAATTCACAGGACAACTTTATGAGGTCCTTTTCTCTTCTTACCGTGGATTCCTGAGATGGAAGTCAGTCTTCAAGCATGTACAGCAAGCACCTTCACCAGCTGACCCATCTTGCTGACTCAACTCTAGATTTTAAATTGGTAATGTCTGTCATTACCAATATATATTCTTGTGAAACACACTTTACTGTTTTGTTTTCATACAGCTCAACTTACACATAACATTCAGTGAATTTTATTTTTGTATTTATGTACAATATATTTTATGTACATATATTTTATATATCTTTGTTGTATTTGTAGACACCAGAACCTTACTCTGTTGTACATCCCTACTATATTTTAATATATATTAATTCATATCCACATATCCAGTGATATATACCTATATTTTCTTCAGTTTCTCTTTTGGATTGGAAAAAGTTAGAAAACTGAAAATTTCTAGCAATTAGAGTCTAGAAATCTTATGTTTTCCTGATGAGCAGATAGACAGGCTCATCTCTGAAAAGCAGTGTGTATGTGTGTTTGTGTGTGTGTATACATTCATATAGTTATATTCAAATGATTATGCATAAACAGAGAGAGGTATATTCAGATTATGGTAGATACAGAAACATACAACCCTACGTGGACACAAATGCACAGTCTGATCTCTCACGTGTGTTACTGGAAACATGGGATATACAGACTCCTAGCACTTAACTGCAGATCAGGAAGAGCAGTTAGGAGAAGTCATAAGTGAAGGCTAGGTGTCAGATCATCCTTTTTTCCACATGTTATGATAAACCCAAGAGCACTTCTATGTTCCTCCTGGTGATATTAGAGCAGGGGTCTTTATCCTTCTTGGTCTGTGACCCATGTAATAACTTAGGAAAGCCCACAGAATTGTTTTCAAGACAACCTGTTTAGGTGAAGAAAATAAAATTGCCGTGATTTCTCAGGCGATCAATCGTGTTGAAACTACTATAAAATTCTAACTGTGTGGCATTGCAATTAATGATGTGTTTTTATCAATACATCAGGTAGTTCCCAGTGATATATACAGCAAGCTGTTGCTATAACTGTGAAGGATGATGACTGGAGAGGCTATTTCAAGGTCTTCAGCAGCTTTAATAAGATATCTGTGATCAATTGGTTATAAAGTCACGAGTACCACTAGACTACTGAGATGTCCTCAGTTGCAGGTTCAGAATCCTCGGGGGGCCGTAGATCATCTCAGGCTACTTATGATATCAACATGCAGGCTTCCACTGAGTATCTGCTCCAAGAGTGAATTCACACTGTCATTCTAAAAGATTCAGTGTTGAAAGGTGTAAGATCCCTTCATGTTACCCTGAAGTTTAGAAGTGGGGAAATGCAAGGATGCCAGCTCTCTGAGATCTGTCTCATCACTCTGTCATCCCGATAGTGCCAACTACAGTAACTCTGATTTGGTGGGGTGATGATCTAGACAGTGCTTGTTCTCCCTGGTTGTATGTTGACAAAAAGCAGAAAGGAGAATTGAGTTCTCCTCCTGATGTTTGCCTCCCTAACACTCTCTGTCCCCTAGTTTCCCTATCATGGCCCCTTTCATCTTTGTAGACATTCCCCGGAAAATAGGAGTTTCCAGATTTGCCAAGAGTCTGGCGGTTTTGTTATTCTTTCCTCAGGCCCTTAATCCCCCTTCGATTCAGTAGCTTCCGTAGCCTTTTTATTTTGAGAGGAAGCAGCCAAGAGTTCCTGATAATTTGTCACTGTGACAGGATCTTATTAGTTTCACTATTTGAAAAATAGCAGCTTAGTGTTGTCTTTATGGGATTGTCATGAGAATGAAATGAAGTAATGCAAGGTAGCAAAGCCCAGCCGTTGTGCTACATATACATAGTAGGTTCACATACTAGCTTCCTTACACTCTCTCAGCTTGTGGCCTGCCACCAAGGAGCTGGTGAGTATCCACCACTGGAGGAAAGGAAGAGAGCAGAAATCAATCACCCTGAGGCAACTCTCAACATTGGCTAAATTTACCAGCACCTAGGTGTTTGTAAAATCTTTACTTGCTTCCTATGATCACAGTCCCTTAAATAAGGACCCAAGTAAGTATTTGTTTTGTGGGGTTTCTTGCTGTTCATTTTGTTTGTTAGTTTTAATTGTAAAATAAGGCCTCACTATGCCCTCGTAGCTTTTCTGGAACTTACCATGTAGACAGGGCTGGCCTAGAACTTCTAGAGATTCACTTGTTCTATCCACTCCACACCTGATGAGATTACAAGCATGTGTATCTTCTTTGGATCCAAATAGTAACATTTTTTAAAAAAAAATGTCAGAAGATTTAAAAATTCAGAGTGTCTGATTGGGATCCTTGGCTTCATTGTTCTTCTATTTATATCTGTTCACTTATGTTGATCACTGTGAAAAAATAAAATTTCTAGGCGAAATACTCAATTACTATGTAAAATTATTTATGTTAAAATTTTATGAATATCTCTGCATCCACAGACAAGATGTGCATAGTTAGACAAGTATTTAAAAGCACTGAGGGACAGGACACATTTGAGGAGGATGCGATGAGATCATGGCAGTCCTAGAAAATACAGGATCCAATCACATGCTCACAACGAATGTAAAACTCCTGAAGTCAGTGAGATGATCCATTTGGGAAAAGTTTGGTTAACTTGAACTTGGTAAAAAGAACATAGCAATCTTCTTCAAGATGATAGTGCCATCCATTTTTATGTAGTTTCGTCTGGAATGTTAGATCTGCAAGAGATTTGACATGGTGTAAAGTGTGACTCTGGCCTGTGTGATGGATCAATCATTCTTTGGGCTCTGTATGATTTGAAATCTACCAGGCTTGGAATGTATTATCTAGAGTTGTTATAAACTCTAGTGTCTTGATGTTGCCTGCCAACTCAGAGTTATATCTGTATGCTCTTTCCTTGGAGTGAGGTGTGGGAGGAGAAGAGACAAGGATTTGGCATGAAGGGCGCTTCTTCAGGGAGGTGGGGGAGAAGGGCAGATGGCCTTGCTAGTAGGGGAGAGGAAATGTAGGCCCAGGAAGAGATGATAGCTGACGATTGATTATGGATTTTCCTCAGAAAACATTCATAAAGTGAGAGCCAATGGGAGTTTACATAGCTACACTGATGAAAAGGAGGACAAAGTAGAACTCATACAAAACTTCACAGCCCCGTCCTTTCTCCCTCCCTCCCTCCCTCCCTCCCTCCCTCCCTCCCTCCCTCCCTCCTTCTCCCTGTCTCTTTTCCTTCCTTCTTCCTTTGTTTCCCCTTCCTCTCTTTCATCTCTTTCTCTTTGAAATATCCATTTCTTAATGTCACATTTTCAGACCAATGGAGAGCTGGAATTTAGCAACTTAATTTTTTTTTGATTCCTGCATTTTCTTTATATTTTAAGCGTCCCACAATTGCTGTAATCTAGCAGCCAAGAGCAGAAGGTTGCATAGAGTCAGAACAAATAGCCCAATACAAACAATACTTATGGCTTTCTAGAAGAAAAGCTCTATGGAAGGCAGAATGGGTAAAATTTCTTTCTCTCCCCCTTTACCATGTAAATATTGCAGTCAACACAGCAGCCAGAGTGGGTTGTGTGCAGTGTGGCACCTGCCCTTTCTCAGTCATATTCATATCTCTTTGCCTTGTTTCCTCAGTTTCTCCTCTGCTGAATGTCAAATAATTTGATGGATGATTCTTTGCTAATAGTTTGAATGTTAAGGTATTCATTAACAAATAATAGAAAGCATTTATCGAATGTTTCCTGATGTCCAAAAGTATGTTAAAAGCATTCACATATATGATCTCCTACCAAGTTAACATTTTCATTTCTAAGGAATCTCATAATTGATTCTGAGAGAGAAAATGGTCAAGGAATTAGACCTTTGGATTCCTGGCAAGAGAGGGAATGTGTATCTATTGTTTGCCAAATCTGATTGAGCTTCACAAATCACAGTCACCACGGTGTGCCATCTATTTCTTTGTGGCAACCTGTTAGAAAATACATAAAATTCTGGTTAGAAGCCCCAGGATAGACAACAGCATCTTTTATTTCTCGCCACCACTTGAAGTCCTTGAGTCTAAGTTTCCTGTCAATAACAAAAGAAATACAGCCAGTAAGTCTTTCACGGATGGCTGCAGAGACTCAGCATTATTGGCCTATTTGTAATTTGAAATGATCCATGAGAAGTTTCATTGCCCCAGTGCTTGTTACTAATGAGGCTTAAGTTAGTTTTCTTTTTCTCTTTTAGTGGTGGTATATCGACATCAGGGCTCACACGTGCTAGGAAATGTCCCCGGAGCTGTAGAACTACCTCTTGTTCGGACTCTCAGAAATAGAATCCCCAAGGCCAGTTCTGTCATTTCCATGGACATTTATATGGATGATATTTTGAAACTCTTTAATCTAGCAAGAACTCTATCCTGATATAAAAGAGCTATACAATTGTATGCCAGGCATAGTATAGATTCTGATTTAGTTGGGAAATATGTGGTTAAAAAAAAACATGTGAGAGGAACTATTTTCAATGATGTGTAATTATCTTTAGGGACTGGCATTCAATGTTATTTTTGGTTAATGTGTTGATATACATATTAATGAGTTTCAGATAATAATCTACCCCAGGCGTATGGCATATACTAATAAATTCCAGCCTCCTTGCCAAGCCCTTCTCAACCTCCAGGAATCTCCATTCTGTTTCCTGTTTGGCTATTCTTTAGTATCCATGTTTAAGAGAGAACATGTCTTTCCGAATTCAGCTTATTTCATTTAACATAATTTTTTTGGCTCCATCAATTTGCCTGAAAAATGTTAAATTCTGTCCTTCTTTGTGGGCAGGTAATATTTCATATATCTGACATATTATTTTTATCCATTAACCCACTGGAATCCTAAATGGATTCTGTATCCTTGATATTGTGAATGATGCCACAATAACCATGGGCATTCAAGCGTCTGTTTGTGTGTTGATGCTGTATCCTTTGGATATGTTCCTGCCAGTGGGGTTTTGTACCATAACTAGATCTTTCTGAGGAAGTTTTATGCTGTTAATTATAATGGCTGTACTAACTTATATTCCCATTAATGGTGATTGAAATTTCTATTGTCCCCACATTATTTCAGAAACTTTTATAATCATCATGCTCTAAATGGGGTGAGATAATATCTTACTGTATTTTCAATCTGTATTTCTTTAAAATTGTGTTTCTGTTTAGGATATATCTATCCATTGTATTTGTTCATATTTATTCACTTTCCCTCCTTTTTATTTCTATTAGCACTATGCATTTTTCTCAGCTCCTCTCCCTTTCTCCCCTATCCGTTTATTCTTTATTCTTGTGGTAAACACCATTTTCTTTCTAGTCTGCAAATTGTTCCTTTCCTCTATTTATTATTTCCTTCTCTCTGAAGAAGCATTTTAGTTTACCATAAGCACATCTGTGTATTTTCAATTTCATTTCCTGTGGCTTTATATTTTTCTTTTGTTTGCTGTGCCTCTGGACACATATTTAAAAGTCATTGCCTTTACTAATTAATGTCTTATGATATTTCTGTTTACTCTTGGTTAAATTTTTTACAATAACTTAATTTTTGTGGCTATTATAAATAAAACTGGCTTCACGAATTGTTTGTTTGATTTCTTAGAAAGGTCATTGTTCAGGTTTGAATGTGCTGTTGGCTTTTGTGTACTGGTTTTAGCTCATCAAACTTTGTAGGACTTATTTGTTAGTTCCAATAGCATTCATTTGAGATCTGTATATTTTCCTAGATACAGAATCATATCTATAAATAAGTGTACTTGATTTTCTCTCTTACTGTTTATGGATTCTGTATCTCTTTTGATTGCCCGATTGACTTGGCTAAAATTTCCCATACTATAGTGAATAATTGAGGGTCTCTGTGTTCACCACAATCTACAGCCAAAAGAAGCTACTTGGATGAGGGTTGAAGGATGAATTTATCTGTGGGTATAATGATCATCAACATGACCATTTAGTAGAATAATCATAGAAGGTTCTTCTCTGGGGCCTGTGACTTGTACTTTTATGTATTTTTCACCCCCAAATGTATCAAGTTTGAGTTTTGCCTCGCAAAGGTGGACAGATCAAATTAGAATGTGGTTGGTTATTCCTGAGATATTATTGTCATTATTGCGCCAGTTGGCACACCTTGGTAGATCAATGATCACCAGAGCTTGCAGTGTTCACAGCTGACTATACTTGATGGTTCATCTTCCCTTCTGTTGAAATGTAGAAACCCTTCCCATGCTTTGGAAGTGAACAGTATGGATGAAGCTTATTGGGTGGTATCAGTCTGATTTCTTCACATTTTATGAATCAAGTATTTGGCATTGTAAGCAATAGGATCACATACTGTCGTGTTCTGAGGCTAAGAATGAGCAATTGAGATGGCAAGTGATGTTTGAAGGTCTACTAGATTTATATTTCAGTACTTGAAGTATATCATTGGATTCTTTCCTGGCCACCAGGTCTCTGCTGAAAGAAATACTGTCAGTCCAACTGACAGTCCCCTAAACATGACACATTAACTGGAGTATTCTCAAAATACCCTTTAACATCTTTTTTTTTATACTCTGATGTGATCTTTTCAAATGCTGGCTTTAAATTTACTTTCTATTTTATTGCCATTGCTAAAGTTAGAAATAGCTAATAAACTGAAAATTATTTAAAAGCTTAGAAAGTAACACCCAGTGAACTCTTGCATTCTTGGGCAATACAGTGAGTTTACAAGCAGGCTTTGGGGCATTTAAAGTTTTAATGAGAAATATTTGACATCTATCATCTAAATGAACCATGAACTGAAAGTGATTCATAGTTTCAATGTTAGACCACACTGTATTCTTTTCCTAGATGCATGTTTTCTGAAGATGCTACTTTGAGACTATATACTTGTGTTATAGTAAAACAGAGTTAAAAAAAAAAATGAAGGTAGCATGTCCAGTTTGATCCAAGTGTTTGAGAATCTAAGCAATGCCCCACAGGCACAGACACCTCATTAGTAAATAACAACATAAAAAATGTCACATTTTTCAGCTTTTATGTATAAAGTTTTCCAAGTGGATATGTTATGATGTAAATATTTAATAAGCTGGTTGGATCTCCTTAGTTAAGAAATGACTCTGTTTGGTGTTTCTCTCCACAAAGCAAGGGTACAGCAACAGAAACTATAACGAACTGCTAATGATACCGGGACCTTTGGTATGCTGTGTGATGTGGGTAAATTGCAGTGAGCCTGGTACCTCCTATTATATTCAATAGATGCTTTCTTCTTTGAAATACCTATGCCCACAGTCCTGGTAATGAGTTTATATTAGCATAATTTTATTTCACTTGAAATTCCTAGAGTACATAGCAGATCCTAAAAAGGGAAAATCAGAAGCAGTAGACACCACACCGAGACCTACATGGGGGAGGTGACGTGAGATGCCTCCGTTCTGAGATGTTGTGAAATTTTCTCCCTCAGTTTCGAAGTTATAGGTCATTCTGAAATTATATTTTGCAGTCACTCTCCTTAGAAAGATTTTTCTATGTCTCTGGAATCTTTAGTGTCTGAGGCAAAAGAAAAGAAAAGAGTTGACAGCTTGTCAGACGTCTGGAATAGTGAAAACATTGTCAATGAAGGTGCATGGCACTGTTAGGCTCAACCCCAGCCAGCAGCTAATAAGGGCAGTAACAATGAGACTGCTCACAGGTTTGGATTTTTAGAAGTTACATCATCCGTGACCCCTTACCATTAGATGCCTGGTATACACACACACACACACACACACACACACACACACACACACACATATTTCCTCCACATATTGCATTTATTTTAGACAAGGCATCAATTGACATGTCAGCACCAAACAGTTCTTATATTTTCCAGAAAACATTCCAGGAAGGATCTGTGTGTGTGTTGCAACGCCTTGGAATACAGAGGCATAGGAGATTTTTATTCCCACCGATGGAAATGTTCCCATATATGAGACATTTTCTTAAAAGGGCAGATCAGAGTGGAGCACCATGGGAAGGTAGACCATAAAGCCCAAATCTGTGAGTACTGGCAAGGACAGATGGGTAGAAGAAAGTGGAGAGGACCCGAGGAGATCACTGGAGAACAGAGAATTCGTGCTAGGAAGATTTTATAACTTTGCCTCAGGCCAGCCCTGGAGCGACCAGGCAGTCTGTCACTAGAATCCAAGATCTGTGGTGTATTTAAACAGAGATGAGCCTTACAACTGCACTTCATCTTTACTGCTTATCTGTGGGCACATGATGCTGGTCTCCCTGCACAGAACTTTGAGAGCCTTCTAGCACTCACAATTGCGAAGAAATTCAATAATTTCTGTTAATGTTTCGAAAAAAATTGTTACACAGATTGCTTTGTTTTTAATCAAATTTGAAATAAAAGGAATAAAAGCAAAGTGAAAAGGGGGTTTGTGGTAATCCTTATAAAAGTGGCTTGAGCTTTAAATGTGATGTTTTGAATATAAAAGTATTTCAATTAATTTCAGATTTGGAAATAGTGATGTGTACAGTTAATATTTTCTAAAAATACTAAGACTTATAGTTAACAGATACATTTAGGTGCCATAGACAATTGGGAAGAAATTACTCTAACTAGGAAAAGAAAAAATTACCCGAAGCACAGGAATAGAGTTTTTTATTTTATTTTTAAGAAGATGGTTCCTTGTTCTTATACTGTCAAGCTAAACTATCTTTTACCCGACTCAGAAATCGAATTAACTATCCAGAACACACTTAGAAAGAAAACACGGTATTTTTTTAATTGGAATTATTTTTCTTTATTAAAAGAGACTTTCTGACATGTGTTGATCATATTCTACTCCTCCCCCACTTTCCCCAGATCTACCCCCTTTCTCTCCTGCTGGATGAGTGTACCCTTTGTTCCCCCACCAACGCCAATTTGTGCTGCCCAAATACTAGTGAATACATGGACTTTCACGGGAGCATGGTTGTCTTATTAGGAACTATAATTTTAGAGAAAGCCTACTCTTCCCTTTCCCAGCAGGTAAGAATTGAAAATAGCTTTTTCACTGGGAATCTACCCTTTCTCTGACTTGCTCCTAAAAAATACTTTTTGTTGATTTTGCTTTTACTATTTAAAGTCCAGCTATGAGAAGTTACATATTAACCAGTAGATTCATCTTTAATGAAACATATAAAAATAAATAAAGTTTATTGTGTTACCACTATATGTGAAATCGATTTTGTATTCCCTGTCATATTAATTTTTTTCATTCTTTTGATTAGATATATCGTTTTACCCATGATATTTTAAAATACTTCCATTATCTCAATTAAAGATTTGAATAAAAGATTAGATATATTGGTTAGCCTTTATTTATATATGAACCATGCTTTTAGTTTTGAAAATAATATGGAGATAAGAATCAGACAGATAGTCATTGTATCATTAACCCACCTCTTGAAATCAACCAGATGACTCCATTAACTGTGTAGAACTTCAGACAGGCTTATGTCATAATTTGCATAAGGACGAAGCACTCATGAAGAAAGTGCCTATGTAATTCAAGTTATTTCTTGAGTCCTATATGTTCTGTGGCCAGAATTATGCCTTATATCTGGACTATATGTTGTATCCCTAAAGCAGCAATCATACCATCTTGGCAGCTAAATGAAGCATATCTGGGAGACGGAAGTGGCAGGCTATGAAAACGATAATTGCTGAGTGCCTTCCACGCGTGAAGCAGCTGTTAATTATGTTCTAGATGAGCTTTAACATGACCCTGCGTGGAAAGATGATCCTCAGCTTAAAGGCGAGAAATCAAAATTCAAAGAGCCAAACTCTTTCCAGACTCCAAATCCGCATCTTTCCTACCTGCTGCACTGGCTGAGGCTCATTAGTATTTCCAAGCCAGACGCTATTAGATTAATAAGACCACTCACCGATTCACCAGAATTATCCCGTCTTTCCTTTTACAGACATCAAAAATCTTGTTCAGGAATTTTTAATGAGATTCCTAGGGTGGCGATTCTATTAACTCAGAATTTAGAATGCATCAAGTGAGAAGGGAGGAAGCGCATGACAAGATACTCAGAGAACAATTTGAAAGAGAGAACGTCTCTGTCATGATGTGTTTTAGAGCAGACATCACATTTCTTAGGTAAAATCTTTTCTTTCCGGCTTCCAATTTGTCATTGCTCAGCACGTTTGTTAGGTAGGTGCTGATGCTGGGTCTCATGACGGGATTGACAGATATGATGGTCCTTCCTTCTTGCACCAGTGGGTGTGTGGGTGGACACTCTTCAGTGAGACATTCTTTTCTGAGGTTTTGAAACTTCAGTGGAGGACGAGGCCCTCTAAGGACAGGTGGAGAATGGGAAGAACGGGGAACTTGTTATATTTACAGTGCAATGGTAGCTGTGGCTCATTCTTGGGTGCCTTTTGAGGTTCTCTTGATATAGATGAGACAGCTGATATCTCCAGAATATCCCTTTTTTATGTCCTTACTCATTTTTGTAAATCTATATCAAGACAAATGTTGATGACTTCCAACTGAAATTCCCATTCTTCCCTGCAATTAAGTATAGACAGATAACTCTATTTTGGACAATGGGCTATAAGCTGACCTAATAGTGAATTCCACTATCTTTTCCTTGTCACATCTAACTTTTATTTCTCTTTGCACAGAGTATCTTTTAAACATTTTACTTATTAATTAATTCATTCATTTTTAATAGTGCTTAGCATTGTAGTGCAAACTGGCCATGAACATCCAGGCTTCTCACTTTCAGAGCGCAGAGATTAAAAGTGTACATGAAAATATCTCACTGAAGTTATTATCTAGATGAAATAAAGACCAACGGGCCAATTTTCAGTAGATGTTCTTTTAATTTATTTTTCATTTTGGAGATTAAATTTTAATTGCAACATTTGTCCTTTCCCTTTTTTCCCCTTATAAATCCTCCCATATATCTCTCCCATCTCTCCTTCCAATTCATGGCCTTTGCCTCTTTTATTCATTGATTCTTATTGCATGCATATATGTATTTGTATTTCTAAATGTAACCCATTAAGTCCATATAATGTCATACAGTTTTAAATGAGGTCATTATAACAAGGAAGCGTTATTTGGGACAAAGGCCATTTTAGTGCATGAAAGGGCAGGAGGGAAAGACCTCACCAAGAGCTCTAGACTAGTATTGACTCTTCTGTGAGAATAAAGTCTTATCTTGCAAAATCTACAACAATGTGGTCTCATTATGGCAGTGACTTTGTTGCAATCTAATTCACGACTTAGATTCCTCCATCTTTTTTATGCTTCACCCTGCAGATTTTATCAATTCTATATGTTGTTGAAGTCATCCCGGTAAAAGATTTTAAAACAAAACAAAACTGGAGCTGAAGAAATGGCTCAGCAGTTAAGAGCACTGTCTGTTCTTCCAGAGGACCTGGGTTCAATTCCCAGCACCCACAACTGTCTGTAACTTCAATTCCAAAGGATCTGATTCCCACATACAAACCCACTTGCAGGCAAAGCACTAATGTATCTAAAGTTAAACTAAGTAAATAAATAAAACATTATTAATTATTGTTATTATTGTTATGTTTGTGTGAATGCCTGATGCAGTTCACAGCAGAAGCTCATGTGTGTGCATGCCTGTTTGTGTGTGTTTCTGTGTCTGTGCATAGGTCAGAGAACAGCACTGTATAATCAGTTCTCTCCCTTCACACTTGTGGGATTTGGGGGGATTAAACGCAGGTAACCAGGCTCGAGTAGTAAATGATAGCACTTGCAGAGGTCCTCTTGGTGGCCTCAGTGTCTCTCCTTTCTGATAAATAGTCAAATGTGTTTTCTTTTGCTTGTTACCAGAAATCTGCTAAGATTTCTATCGCAGTATGACTTAGGCTACCTTCAGCGTCTCCCAAGAACTCTGCACCAACAGTTTGGTCTGCTCTCTGTTAAGTATTTTCCACGTATCCCTGGCAGATACTAACTTCTGTCTCAAAGGGCCTGAAATGGACAAAGGATGAACTTAGTAAATGCGTGGACAGCTGCCCCCATCATTTCATTCAGAGAAAGCTGTGACAGGGATGGCATAAACCACTAAGGAAACTGTGAGTGAAGATGTTGGCAAAGATGAAAACAAAACAAACAAAAAACTGTACCTAATGCGATTGTTCCTCAGCAATCAGCTCTATGCTAAGAATCCCGTCCCAAGGCTGCACACTGTGCAGGAGGCACTGTTGATGTCTGAGGGATCTTCCTTTCACTATTGACTGGCTCAGTCATTGCACCCTCAAACACAGGAGGAAACAGCTTCCACTCAACTGCACACTCGGCATCTTAAAACCCACGCTTAAATCTAGAAGAGGCAAAGAAAGTTGTGCTCTCTTCACCATACCTGGATTTTCCTCATTTATCTAGCAGAGCCGGCCTTTAAATACACAGCTTCCATGTGTTCATTCAAAAGCAATTTTTCTTCAGGTTCCTTCTGCCCAAGGAAGCTGAAGGGCACATGTGCGGGCTAATTTTATGTCACCTTGACATAGCTCAGTCATTTGGGAAAAGAGAACAAATATGGAATAAATACCTCCACCAGAGTGGCTGGTGAACAAGCCTGTGGAACATTTTCTTGATTAGTGATTTGTGTGGGAGGGCCCAGCCCATTTTGAGTGGGAAGATGGTCCTGGGTTATTTAAAAAACCAAACTGAGCAAGCCATGAGGAGTAAGCCAGCAAGCAGCGCTCCTCCGTGGCCTTCTGCTTCTGGCAGCCATCAGCTTCTGCTTCCAAGTTTCTTTCCTGTTTTAGTTCCTATGCCGACATTGCTCGGTGCTGGAGTGTGCTATGGTAGTGTGAGAAAAATAAGCCCTATCTTCCTGAAATAGTTTTTGGCAATTTTTTGTTACAACAATAGATACTTTAAGAAAAGATATCAGGAGTTTGCCGGCATGTTCAGCTTCCTATTGAATTCCCATTCTCTATCTAGTGAAGAGTCCTGGGGACAGAGAACACTGACGGCAAGTCAGATGCTTCTTTCCTTTGTCATGGGTCTGGTGTGAGGACACCTTGCCTGAAGAGCACTGTTTCTCTTATGGATTCTGACTCTTTAATTCATTTGTCCTTCATGTGTGAATAAGAGCTACCTCAACTCAGTTCTGGGCATGAAAGGCCAGAAACTCAGACACTGTCTGTCTGGGGGCACTGTACTTTCTTCTGATTTCTACTGAAGTTTCATCCTTTTAGTAATCAGTGTATAAATAGGCCTTCCCTGAGTTACTCTATTTTGTGTATATTTTATTTGTCTCCTGATTATTTCTACCTGATACCATTTCCATTTAGAGTTTAGGACTTTAGTGTTGTTAGATGGCTGGTCAACTAGCAGGGAAATCCAACACACAGAAAATTAAAAATACCTGGCATTTATCTGCCCTTCACGTGACCATCAGAAGACTGAGCAGTGCAGAGTCAGTAAGAAGCTATGCCTTCTTTACCCAGAGATAGGAGTAAATTGTTACTGTCTTCACTGCCTCCTCTTGTAAGGAGGCTGCTTGTTTCATTCCCGGCTGTTCAGACCTGAAATAATCACACAAAAACTGTATTATTTAAATCACTGCTTGGCCCATAGCTCTAGCTTCTTATTGGCTAACTGTTACATATTAGTTTAACCCATTTGTATTAATCTATGTATCACCATGTGGCTGTGGCTTACTGGGTAAAGTTCCATCTGGCTCTGGCAGGGCTACATGGCTTCTCTCTCACTCTGCCCTTCCTTCTCCCGGCAGTCAGTCCTGTCCTCCTTGCCTAGCTCTGCTATGCTCAGGCCTGCTCTGCTGTAGACTCAAAGCAGTTCTTTATCTATTAATGGTAATCACAGCATACAGAGGGAAATCCCACATCAGTCTCCCATCACCAATAGTAGGGAAAACAAAACAAACTGTGGAGTTCATGTTCAATGCTTTCAAGTCCAAGACCCCAGAACAGCACTCATCCTGTATACTCACTAGGAAAAGGTATTGACTCAGTCTCAAGCCTGCAGTTATGTGGAGAAAAGGCTGGAAAATTCAATCTGTCTTAGGGCAGCAATGCCTTCTTCTGACATTCTACTGCTATGAAGGGACGGGAAAATTGTTATTCAGGGCCAGTAATAGAAGGTTAGAGAATTATTTTAAAGTTGCAGAGGAGCTTGGCAGGCATTGAGCATATTCCACATATCTGGAGGTTATAGAATTTAATGTGATTTTGATGCACTGATGGCTTCTAGGAGAGATATGCTTCTGGATAGAAACTTTCAGCCCTGCATCTGGGACCTGACAGAAGCTTGATAGCAGTGCTTGAGAAACTCAGGGAGGGACAGATAGCCCAGGTCTACCTTCATTCAGTCATAATCTAAGGTTAAGTTGTGGTCCGAGATGCTGACCAGAAATGATGATCACCGAGTTAATCACCTCTACAGGGCCTGGCCTTGTGTGAAGAGGAGTCCATGGTGAGCTATGAGGAGGCTGCCCCACTCCTGTCTGATGAATACTGACCCAAGTATATTTCACCATATTGATATTCATTGTGATAAACTGCTGACTTTACTCATAGTCTTTGACTAAGTTATGATTAATCAAAAAATGACTTGGAGATAAAAAGAAGCATCTTGTGTTTGGCCTAATTCCTACATGATGGGCCCATAGAATGAGCACAACCTAGTACTTTGTTTCACTTAGACAAAGTTAGGAGCTCTTGACTCCAACCTGAGCAATGAGGCCAGCCATACATTCCACTGTGACAACTTCTAAGATTTGGAAAACAATATACCTTGGAAATGATAGTGCCCCAAAAAGTAATGGCAACCATAGAGGATGGTCCCTAGACTCCGAGAAGATGCATCCTCTGGAATATGCCTTGGTGGGAATCCTCTCTGAGTGCTCAGTAATTCAGCAGTGCTTCTGTTTCCCCTCCAGTCTATAGCTGCAACCAACCCTTACATTTAATCTTAACTGTTTAGAATAGTTATAGTGGTTTCTGTTTTCCTATTTGGATTTTGATAGAGTCAGACAAGGCTTGGAGTAGTGTGAGCTATTCAAACAACTATAAACAAAGAATAAAATGAAAACAACTTCTGCAACATAACATTCTCAGTCAGGTATACATTTTTATTTTTGAATGCTACTGAATTTTAATATATTAGAAGAAATACTTGGTGTAAATTGAACATGAATTTTTAAATAAAAGCTCATGTTTTAGCAGCAGTTCCTTCTTTGATGGCTCGTTATCCCTTGGTGGGACCCATGTATTTAAACACACATGCCTATAATTTTCAGAATCTCCCCAGACAAGAAGTAGTCATTTTTTTCAGTACAACTTGTATTTATCTTTGAGTTATCATGAAGATAGGTGTGGAATGGGTTTGCTGAGTGGCCAACATATTATTATTATTTGCAATAGGAAAACATCACATATGGAGTTATACAACAGTGCCTGAGAAAGTCATATCTGATCATTCCTTTTAAAGTCATAGACTTATCACCTCCTACCCACAATGACTAATGATTTGGTTGTCCTATCACGGATACTACGTATGGCAGTATCTGATGATTCTCTTCTGTTCCAGGATGTTTAGGTTGCCATGAGCATAGTCCCCAAAATTAAAGCAACCTTCAGAAATAAAATTGAACCCAATTAAAAGCAGGTATAATAATCACAAACTCAGTCAAAAGCAGACTATGTATAAAAGTGAAGAGATGTGGGGTGTGACCATTCAAAGGCAGCCTTAAAAGCTGAGGTAATTGAAGTGCAATTGATCACAAAATAATGGAGTTTATCAGCCTAAGAATGGAGAAGGGAAGAGCCAGAAATAAAAGGATAAAATCACCATGAATAGCAGAGTTAGACCAACACAAGGGATCAGTGAATAAGCTCTAATGGACTCAGAAATGAGGGCTAACAGGAGTTCAGCTTCCCCGAAGCCGTCTGAAGGGTGTATTAATTCAAAACCAAGATGAAAGAGCAACCCATAATCCTGAAGTGTGGAGAAAATAACAAAATATCAATATGTGTGTGGCAGGTGGATTTAAGAGCATGATAATGGAAAGGCCATCGAGCTACAATGGGGAAAATTATAGGGGAACAAATGGCATCTGAGGAGCAGGTGGGAAGTGAGGGAGCTGTGCTTGAGACTTTCATCAAGGAGAACAAAAATAAGTCATGCTGGAAGGGAGGCAAGATCCAGAAAAGAATGGTTTCTTTTTCTTTCTCACCTTATGGTGTCACAAATCATAGTTAGCAAGGAAAGTACTACATCCTGGAACTCGTGTAGGGGCAGTTCCCTGTTGGCTAATGGGAGTAGCGGACATAGGATGTATTGGTCTGACAAGGGGGGAAAGTGCTACTTATGACATCATGCATAAATATGGATGGTAATTATTAGGACATGTTCATTTCACCTATAAGGAGGGGTACACGCCATAGTGTCATCTAACTATGACTAGAGTGTAAACAGGACCACATAAATGTGAATCCAAGCAAATAAGAAGGAGCTGGTTTGGCATGATAAAAAAAAAATCTGCATCTGTTGTGTTAGAAGCAAATGTAGATGTTATCAAGCTAAAATCTCATTCTCTTGGATTGGAATAAAGGATCTGGCTCCTTTTTAATGCTCAAATGACAAGTTGGACCAGGACACATCAATGTTCCAGCAACTTGAAATAGTGCAAGGGAAGGCGGAAGAAAGATACATAGCCGAACTTAATACTTAGTGAAAATATTTACTGGCTGATAGCTCAGTTGGTAAAGAGATTGCAGTGCCAAGAAACCTCGGATCAGTTACTCAGAACTCTTATTAAAAAATACCTGGAATTTGGAGAGCAAACATGTAATCACAGCACTGAGGAGGCATAGACAGGTAGCTTCCTGGAACTCAGTGGCCAGGCATCCTAGGCTCTGTTGCCAGCTTCCACCAATGGGAGACTTATTTCAGTAAGTCAAGGGAAGTGATGCTTTCGGAAGAATGACACCTGAGGCAGACCTCTAGCTTCTACAGGCCCACATTTATATGTCTCTGCACACACAATATGCACACTAACGATAATAATAATAATAATAATAATAATAATAATAATAATAAATTTAATAATAGAAAAGAACTAATAAGAAAACAAAGCTGGGATATGCCTCTTTGAACTGCTCATTGATATAAAGCCAGCACAGGAGGTTGGAGAGTGAGTAGGTTGGAAGGTTAAACCTATGTGATACAGGTACCCGATACTCTTATCTGAGGAGTTGGTGGGTTTATATTCCTAGAAGAGGCAGAATGAATAGTTGGAGAAACACATGTGAACACTTACAGGGATCAGGCATGTAACAAGAAACGTGGAAGTTGGATTGCTGAGAGGAATAAGGATTTGGGGGAACGGGGCACATTATAGAAAGTACTGGAATCCATAGTCAATTATGCCAAAGTAAAGCGAAACAAGACAAACTCATTGCTAGATAAACATTTATAAACCTTTGAGCTATCCTTATTGAATTCTCACAAGTTATCTCCTTATGTCAAAGTAAGGGGACGCTTGTTACTTATTGACCTGTAGAGCAAGGAAGGCCAACACAATGTGATTTTTGAGAGGACTCAGTGTTCTGGTTAGTTTAGGCTGATTATAAACACAATTATAAACATAATTTCACAATAGACACTTATTTCTCAAAGTTCTGGAGGCTGAGAAATCTTCAGTTAGGATATTCCTTATCTGCTGAGGGAGGGCCTGCTTCCCAGTTTTCAGATGGGCATCTTCTCATTTCATCCTCATACAGTGGGGACCAGAGAGATAGGAAGCAGCTTTCCCCCATCTCTTTATTTAAATGCATTAACTCCATCACCAGGGGTTCATCCTCCTGATGCAATTGCCTCTAGAAGTCTATTGTGTTGAAGATTAGAAGTTCCAGGAATGAACAGGGATGAGGGGCACATGGCAGCTGCTGTGTCTATAACAGCAGAGGTTCATTCTTGACAGTTCAGATGTTGCAGATAACATTTTATAGTTTTAGGTGTCCTTGAAATAAATAGAAAGAAGAGAATTCAGTAAATTCAAGTAAAAACTGAATAGTCTTGTTGAAGGCTTTACTTGGGAATCCCAACTTGCTGAGTGTTGACTATGTGGGAGACTACACACTGTGAATACAAAAGTGAATGAGAACGGTAAGTATCTAATGCTCCTTAAGAAAGCTGAGAAGGTGCTATTTAACCACTGCTGAAGTGTTTCAATAGTGAAAGTATAAAGTATTATGGAACACAAAAAGGCCTTCCCTACTCTATAGGAAAAGTAGGTGGATTTCTTGGGAGAAAAACATTCCTCTTTCTTCTTGTGATCCATGCTTTGTTCCTCTCTGTGTTTCAATTTTTTGACTACTGATTATTTGTTCTTTTATTGTTTTTTTCTTTTTTATTAATAATTTTAATACAATCTTTTCTCATTTTACATAGCTGTCCCCATTCCCACTCCCTCCCTCCTCTCGCTTTACCATTCCTTCCTGCCACTCCTAAAAAAGGGTTAGGCTTCCCACAGGGAGTCAACCAAGTCTGACACTTCACTTTGAAGCAAAACCAAGCTCCCCCCCCATTTCTCGACTGAGAAAGGTATCTCTCCAAAGAACATGTGCTCCTAGATGCCAGTTCATCACTACAGATAAATCCTGGTCCCACTGCCAGTGGTCCCACAGACTGCCCAAGCTTCACAACTGTCCTTCACATTTAGTGGGCCTAGTTTGTTCCTCTGCAGGTCCCCCTACTACAAGTCCAGAGTCAGTGAGCTCTCACTAGCTCAGGTCAGCTCTTTCTGTAGGTATCACCATCATGATCTTGACCCCTTTGCTCATATTATTGCTCCACCTTCTCTTGAACTGGTCGCAGGTAGTTTAGCCCAGTGCTTCTCTGTAGATTTCTGTATCTGCTTCCATCCATTGCTGGTTTAAGGTTTTATAATGTCAATTAAAGTAATTGTCAATCTGATTGCAGGGGAAGGCCAATTTAGGCATCCTCTCCACTGTTGTTTAGAATCTTAATTGGGGTCATTCTTGTGGATTCCCGGAGAGATGGCACAGCAGTTACGAACACTGGCTGTTCTTCCAGAGGTCCTGTGTTCTTTTATTGTTAACTTACACTGAAATATCGATTGAATACTAATCAATTTTCATTATAATATACAACTTTCTATAAAGACCTCATAGAAAAGTTCTCTATGTGCATGGGACAACACTGTATGATTGAATTTTTTCACAAAATCATCTTGCTTTTCTTTTCTCTCCATCTAAATTATATTTTTACAATTTTTAAAGTTAAAATATAATTGCATAATCCCCCATATTCTCTGTCAAACTCCACCCATCTATCCCCCAGCTCTCTCTCTCTCAAATTTATAATCTCATTTTCTCTAATATTTTTACATGTATAGATATGATTAAATTTGAAAATACAACCTTCTAAGTTCATTTAGTGTTACTTGTATATATATTACTTCAGGGCCAACTGCATGGTATTAGATGTCAAATTAAGAACTCTCTCATTGGGAAGATTAATTCTTCCTCTTACAGAAGTCCTTAGTTGCCCAGTTCTTTGTCTAGGGGTGGGGTCCTGTGGTATTCCACTCTTTCACATTAGCTTATCAGTTGGTCTTTTTAAGCAGCCATATTGTTGAGGTATGATGAATGTAGCTTTCCTTTCTTTTCTAAGAGATACAATCTCACAGCAGGCTTCTTGGTCTTCTCGCTTTTACAGCCTTTCAGCTCCATTTCTAAGATGTTCCCTCAGTCTTAGGTGTGGGAGCTGTGTTGTAGATGCATCAACTGGGCGATGGATGCCTCATGATCAGTTGTTCTCTGCATTTTTACCAGCTGTGGATTTCTGTAGTGGGCTCTCTCTGCTACTAAGAGAGACTATTTTGATGAAAAGTTAATCTCCTTACTTACCGGTGGGTATAAGAGTAAGTATTTAGAATGCGGTTATGAATTATTATACTGGTTTAGCTAAGTGGCAGTAGTAGGCTCTCCTCGAAGATCCATTGTACCACTGTCATGGGTAGTTGGTGAGATTTCTGTTGCCAAGCACAATTTTCTTAATTTTGAATCATACCTTCCTTTTGGTCCTTAAGTCTAGTTAGACAGCTGTTGGTCACCACCAAAAGCATAGCACAAGATCATAGTACAAATTAAGTTTGATAGCAGTTTGATAGAAATACCCTGATTATGTTTGATATCTGAGTGGGAGGACTCATTCAGTTGGTGTCTATGCTCTCTCTGATTCAGAAGTGCCTATATCTTAGTTCCCAGATTCTACTCATTGAACTAACACTTCTCATCATTTAATTGATATCAGTTTTGCCCTGACTTCTTTACCATATGTGCCATATATGTGCCCATATAAGCTCTCTTGATTTCCTTTGGCAGAATATTTGTTTTTGCTGAGATTAGGCAGTGGTATCAAAGGAGCTGGTATATACGGACAGTTCTCAAAGTGAGAGTGTGGTAAAATGTGTCCTTTTATCAATGTGTGGCAAAACATTCGTTGAAGGCGTTTTCTAGATAGGTTTATGGATGGTAATTAAAATTGTATTTTGAAATAGGGTTACCTTCGGTTATCTATGCTAGTCCACTACAACCAGCAAGAGAGAAGACAGGAGAAGCTAAGGGGTAGATAGAGGAGGAAAGATGGAGCATATGACAGAGGCTTAGCACCCAAGATGGAACTGGCTCACTGTCATTGGTTTTGAAGATGAAGGGAGGAGAATCTATGAGAGATGGAAAGTGGTAGGCATCTAGTAGCTTAGAAAAACCTCTGACCATCAAGGAAATGGGAGTCTTCACCTTCACTCCAGGAACTGAATTCTATCAGCAATCTATCATGGAATCAAGCTCTCCCCAGAGTCTTTTGAAAGAACCCAGCCTTCTGATATTCAGACAGAATTGGAGCTTAAGCATCAGGTAACTGGACCCCGGATCTGTAAAACTGTAGAGCGGCACATCTGTGTTGCTTTCAGCCTCACATTATAGATATTTGTACAAAATAGGTAGAAAATGAATCCAGAGGCAAGACAGTAGATCTAACAGGCCCCGGAGAGCAAGTTCAGTACCTTGTGACTGTCTACAGCCAGCATGCTCCCTCAAATCTGTGTTGAGGTGAACAGTTACTGCCACAGAAACTCTGAAGTCTAATTATGTAAGTCGAATCCATTCTTTACCATCTACTGGCCGTGTCACTCTATGCAATGTAGTTAACCTCCCTGCTTCGGAATATTAATATGCAAAATGAGGATAATAACAGCATTTGGATCATAAAGTTCCTTCATAGGTTAAATTACCTATGCAGAGAAATGAGCATGTATATAATGAGGCTTAAAACGTATTAAACAAAGTATGCATTAGCTATTTCAATACTGGTATTGAGAAAATTCTCATAGGCTTTGTTTATGCCATGACTTCTGGTCAACCAGGCATCTGGTGTCTTTTCATTACTGCGTCATCGCCAGCATCTAGTGTACATAATTGCTTTCCAGCAATTTCTTTTTTTCATAATTCAATGAATGGATAAGTAAACATATAAATCCCAACTGCATAGACAGGCAAACTCATTATAGGCTCTTAAGGTATTGAAGAAGGAATTTGCCTGACTGAATTTTCCTGAAGATATGTTTTTATGTGTGAAAAACAATGTGATAGAAACATCTTAATTAGTTTTCTCTGCTCTGATACCTATGCTCGATATTAAACAAATTGACATCAAGTTAAGTTGGTAAAGGAAGTTTCTAACTTGATGACCACTGCCTCGTTCAGAGAGCCAGTAGAAAGCTTTTGGGTGGAACTTGAGGAATCTTGAAAATATTTTTTCCAGGATAGACACAGAGCTGAATGTCAAGTGGTGAGAGGCCGGGGCAAGCTGCTTTCTGGACGGGTAGCAGGTAACAGTGACAGAGGACTAGTTCCTGTCAATTAAAGAGAATTTCCAATGTCCCCTCTTGATCTGAAGGCAAAATCAGACTTGCCACTCCATCAGTAAGATGGCAGGTGACATGGTCCCTCTGCCCGTAAGGATGGTGAACAAAGGTGTGCAGGAGCCATTGCTCCGGCCACGGCTTGATAGGAAGGTGCGGCCTGAGCTGTGGCGAAGGAAAAGGCACTGGCATGGTAGGTGGGCTCACGGTGTGACTACAGCACATTTGATGCTTCCGGTATTTGTGAGGAGCAAAGCTCTGTGAACCCTATCTTTTGAGAACTAGGTCAGGAATAGGAAAGATCATAATGAAGAGAGGAGATAAATCAATGGAGAGCAGAGATAAATAAAGAGAGGAGATAAATAAAATGCATAGCAAAGCCAATAAAACTCAAGAACCCAGCAATGAACACCAGAATGAACAGCAAATCAATAACAGAACAAGAGAGTTTGATCACTACTAACGAGATTAAATTCATACAGCAATCCAACTGACAGCTGTTTAGGATGATCAGGAAGACAAATACAAAATGATCGTTGTTTTAAAGGCATGAAATTAGGTACCAAATTCAGGTATATGTATAAGTAGAGAAACAGTTGTGATGACCAATATAAATCGTGGATAATCTTTAGTTATTTGAAGAGAATTAATACTGTATAAATGCCTACCTTCATAGAGATGATGACATAGAGAATTGAAATGTATTTAGAAAGAATCCGCCCACAGTGTAAACAGGAGGCTGTGAAAATTTATCTAGAGAGACACACGAAATGGAAGTGGCAGACGGAGCAACTTCGAGTCACACCTTCCTGTGGCTTAGAAGAATGGTGGCCTCAGTGTGAGAGAAGCAGAGTTTGACAATGGGCCTCAGCTCTTGGGTGGCTAATGTCCAACTCCACACTTGAACTCTCTGCGTTAATCATCTCACCCGTTCTCGCCTAACTCTGTAATTTGATGGCCCCTTTCTCACATACAGCTAATTAGCTCTCTTCATTTCACTGCGAACACACACTTCATTAGCAGAGGCGGCACATACACACCGCGAATTCTCTCACCATATCTGGAGCAGGACCCATGGCTTCTGCTTCTTCGCAGAAAGCACATACTCCAGTCGGCGTTCACTTCCGCTCTTGAACGCCAGCTCCCATCTTTCTTCATCTCGCTCTTGCCGTGGCCATCTGCCTCTCTGAAGATTCCCTCCGCTGCACAATTCTATCTGAATTCAACACGCCATGTCCCCACTCTCCCTAAAAATGCCAGCACTCCAAATCAAATTAAACAGACAAGGCACTCAAGAAGCAACTAAAATATATAAAGCCTCAGGTAGAACATCTGCCTTAGGACCTTAGTGCTTGATGATTCTTCTGCCTAGAACACTTTCCTCAGATATCCGCATAGGTTTCCCTTCAGCTTCTGTGAGCCTCTATCAAGCCTTCTGGTTTAGATTCCTTAGTTACAAATATGAAAAACTATGTTACTCAGCTAACTCCCCTTGTAGATGCATTTCTTAACATGGTGCTCCTTAAAATTTAATTACCTTTTTATTTGCTTATGCTTATCTTTCTATACAAGCATCTAAGCTTTGTTAAAAATGAGTGTTAGTACGTTCTGTTCCCTGGTACAACCTCACACTCTAGACAGTGACAATTAATTTAAACTAACAGGAAACATTTGCTAATATATACACACATGCATGGATGTATAGTCAAACTGCATAATTCTCAAAATAAGAGATGATCTTGAACTCTAATTTGTACTTTATCTAAAAAAATAATTATAAACCAGAATCAGATTTCTCATGAATTATTAGATGTATGAAGACAATGAGAGCAGTGTCATCAAGATACTGACAAAAACATTAACCTAGAAAGAAACCTGTATGCAGTCATGCGGACATGCAATGGCTTGTTCAACTACATGAACAGGTGAAGTCATGCCATGTTTTGGAGGCTGAAGAACTAAAGTATTAAGTTGAGCAATATAAACTAGATGCAGAATTATAGGCACCACATTTTTTCTTCTCATTTGTGGAAATTAATGAAAATAACTTGAAAGAATAGAGTGAGAGGGTCTCTTAGGGACCTGCAAGAAGGCTGGGAGGAAGAAGTAAGCAAAAGTCAAGAGAGGGCAGAAAGGCAGGGGACATGAAGCAGGCCTAAAATAAGCACTGTGAAACTGTCACAATTGAGTCAAGGAGTAGGAGTTTTCATTTTAAAACCCTCTAAAGAAATGTCAACAAATCTCCTTTCCCTTCCCATTGTACTGAAAGTCTGTAATGTGTGACGGTTATCTCTTTGTTTGTAAGGGGTCATCATGGACAACAGACTCTAAAGAATGGGAATGCAACTTCCTTCTACAATTAGTTTCAGAGCAAGGTTTAGTGAAGTTTAGAATGTTTCCTAGAAACACATATTCCTCAAAGACAAGAGAATGTGGCTTACATAGTTTTTAGTTTAGAAAATAAATTGACATGATTTAAAAATTACATAAAATTCACTTTAATATAACATTTATTTATTTTTTAAATTTATTTATTTATTTATTAAAGATTTCTGTCTCTTTCCCACCAATGCTTCCCCTTTCTCTCTCCCTCCCCCAATCAAGTCCCCCTCCCTCGTCAGCCCAAAGAGCATTCAGGGTTCCCTGCCCTGTGGGAAGTCCAAGGACCACCCACCTCCATCCAGGTCTAGTAAGGTGAGCATCCAAACTGCCTAGGCTCCCACAAAACCAATAGGTGCAGTAGGATCAAAAATCCATTGCCATTGTTCTTGAGGTCTCAGTAGTCCTCCTTGTCCGCTATGTTCAGCGAGACTGGTTTTAACCCAGGCTTTTTCAGACCCTGGCCAGCTGGCCTTGGTGAGTTCCCAATAGAACATCCCCATGGATCATCTTTTATGAAATACTTCCTTGTTTTCTTGATTCAGTTCTAACAGAATTGACTAATCTTAAGTCTGTAAAAGAAACCATCATTTTCAGCATGTATGTTTTTTGATTCATTCTAAGTTAAGCTTAGGATTTTTTTAACCAAAATTATTTAAATATACAAGTTGTAAAATGACTTCTTATTATAGCACTAATTGTTGATAAATATGATCAATATGTTTTTATACTTGTTTGAAATCTTTTCATTTGCATAGTTAATGCACACTAATCTATGAGAATAAAATCTGCTTATTATCTTCTATTCAAAATTCCTACAGCTTCTCTTTAAATACTGAGCAGAGTTGTCTAATTCATGTTTTTCTTTAAATTTGGGAAATCGGAGAGAAGGGCTTCTGTTTTATTGGAATATTAGCCAGTTCCTTTCAGACTTTGCTAGTCTTTTGAAATGCTAAATGTCCATCACTTTTCTTTTCCAAACAAAAAGAGAAAGACCCTGCTTCACTAGATAAGAGCCTTAGTTCTCAGACTAAAGAGTAGATGAAGGTCATCTTACAGGACATTTGCAAAAACATTTTTCTTTAATAGTTTTCCATAACTTGCTTTCTCTCCATTGCTGTTTCTCATGTTTCTTTGACTAAATCTATGACTGAAACAGAGAAGATGCTTTGCATTGTAGCAATTTAAACTAACATTTCTGGGAGTCTTTGTGACTGGTTGTCCAGGTTAATCACAGGCACAGCAGTGGGACTTAGGTGGCTTTGAAGCTGTTGTTCTGTGATGTGGGCATCTCAAGGCAGGAGACCTGGGGCAGGGGTTTTGTTTGCTGCCTTGGTGGCATTTGTGATATGGTTGCTAATCAAGGAAACTTACTTTAAAGGAGCATTATGATCTAATTTAGCATAATGTTAACCAATTAACAACTATCTTCAATAAGTATGAGTGACTATAACATGCCAAGAAGTTTATAAATTCTTTTAAAGGAGCAACTATAAGACTCTAGTTGTTGTTAGGGTTTCTATTGCAGTGACGAGACACTGTGACCACAAAAACGCTTACAAAGGAAAACACTCAACTGGGGTTATAGTTTCGGAGGTTTAATTCATTATCATCATGGCGTGACAGGATAGTGTGTGTACAGACAATTCTGGAGAAGGAGCTGAGAGTTCTAAATCTTGACTGGCAGGCAGTAGGAGAGTGTTGCTACACTGTACATAGCTTGAACACATGAACATACTCAAAGTTCATCCCTACAGTGTCAGTCTCTACACACGAGTTGGGGGGGGGGGGTGCTTTCCTAGTCAAGCCACTGTATCTCTCCTTTAGGCCTCTATCTCATATTCTCTATCTCTAGAATGCCACGAGAGTAACTGTACCATACAAATTACATTGAGACCGGAGAATCTGGAATGAGGAAGCCAAGCAGTTGAGCCACCATCTAGCTAAACTTGACCTATTGTCTCAATTTCCTCATCTGAAAACCACACATGTTAACCCAGGGAAATTTTCCAAAAATTATTATGCTTATGGTGTTTATGATAATTGTCTAATGCACAAGAATGGTCCGAAATTAAAATGCCAGTTACTTTGCTGCTACTGTAGCATCTGCTGTAATTGTTTAAATTCCCCTTAATCTAAAAGCTACCAGTCTTCGCTCATCCTAGGAGGAAACAAACAGTACAGCCAGTGGGAAGCTATTTGTACATGTTATTAGTCCTATCTAAAGTGCACAGATAAGTATAAGACTACAGAAAAAAATAATGCCCTATTTCATGGGGTCTTGCTTCATTCTGTTGTGTTATGCAATATGCAATGTAGGCAGCACATCTTTTAAAAAAATTCTACAGCAATGACAAAAGCAAGTGTGCAGACACTAACAACAGAAAAACTGCTGAACTTGGTGGTTTTCTATTTTTTGGAAAACTGCCACTGACCCCTAACATTCTCCGTTATGCCATATACCATGTGGAAGCATGTATACACGCTTTGTGTTGCCCAGTATTGCATGTTTCAGCACCGGTGGGTTAGTTTAGATATTTTGTTTTCTGGTGAACGTGTGCTGATTCTATGGGCAGCAATTATCTTTTCCAGAATCTAATTCCTGGGTAAAAATGTGATCTCTGTAGATCTAGGTCTCACTTATGATTTTCCGAGTTGCAATTGACAAATAAGAGCTTTAAAAAGGAGTCTTGGCATGTTGTTATCTTCAGTTAAAGCTTTGTTTACTGTGACACCATCTCCCCGTGTTCTAAAGTGTGTGGTGGGATGAGCAGTCTCTTTCTTTGTAGTCAGTGCTCCAGCAATGGCAGAAATCAGACGCAAGCCCATAAAGGTAGTCAGAGAAAAAGATTTCAAAGACCGGATTCTACGGAAACTCACATTTAGGCTGAATCAGAGAAAGGAACTGGTTGTTCCAGTTCTTCAGATTCAGGCTATCTCTTTTTTGTCTCAGAGTTAAAAAAAAAAAAAGATGCATAAACTTGTTGACACCAGCCTACTTCATCATGATACTTTATTGTTCTAGAAATGGCTACAACTACAGCATGAGCTGTAGCTCAAGGCCATAAATAGAAAATAGGAACCAGGGCTCCTGATCCGAGACAGCAGGAGCTATGCTTCTTTCTGTGCTACCTATGCCCGACACTTTTATTCTGTGTCAGAAACAGCATCAGAATCAATACACAGATATTCGGGTTCAGTGAAAGAATTGGACTGCATTCTGCTGCTTGGGATAAGTTTGTGTCTAGAATTTCAAGGGAAAGATTGGTTATTTGTGATAAAGTATACCTAGGGCTTCATATGAAGGTCCTACCATAGGCTCTGGTGCTGAGGCCAAGTTCTAAAGTTTATGAAACATTGGTATATATGTGGATCATCACACAAGTCAGGCAGAATTGGCAGTCATGGAAACGGGTCCTAAAAAAGATTGATGTAGTATCTGGCTACGAATCCTAAAGCAAAACTTCATGCGAAAATATAAAATACTTCATAAGATTAGATAGTATTTTACAGTAGGTACTTTGTGGCATTGGGCTTTTCTCATAAAAATTAGCACTCGACATTAGGTCAAGTCATGAGGCATTGTGGGACCTTTCCTCATTTTGTAGTGTTCTAATCACTTCAAGGAGAAGAACAGTTAATTTTGGGAATTTAGCATATGTCCTTCCTGAGCAACTATACAGAAGTGAACCTAGATGATTGTTAAACACCTGTAGAAGGTTTATTTGTTTTTAAACAGCACTTTTTATTCTAATTACATCCCATATTGAATTTTTCAAAACAGATGTGTGAAAACTCGTACATTAGTTTCAAGTGACACCTAATTAATTAAACGTTTGCAAGCTGATTCAAAATAGAACTTCACCCAAAGTGTTAGCAATCCAAGTTGAATTTCCCTTCAGTCTTCTGCCTAAAACTCAAGTGTTCCAATGCACTGTATATTGAGAAGAACTTTTGGGAAATCTTCAAGTAATTTGGGAAATCTTTTGCATTGAAAAGGCTTTCTAAACCACTCTCTTCAAAATGTGGCAATAGAATTATTTTCCTTTAGACACTGATGTCTAATCTATCTGTCTCTGGGATGATATTATCCACCCGAGGCCAAACATTTTCTGGAACAGAAAATGCTGATCCTTTAAATGTTTGCTTTTGATCTAGCCGTGCAGAGGGAGTCAATAGCTTCACAGAAAGGTTGAGAAGTGAAACCATTTAAGCCCCGTTTCCCTGTTTTTTTATGACTGGCACTGTGAGGTCATTCTTAAATATCTTAGAAAGAAAACTCCAATGCACCAAGCATAATTTAACAAGCAACTCCTAGTGCAGCATCAGTGTCTTTGCCTCCAAGCTGAGATTCTCTCTAGTCAGGTCCTTCCAGACATAACAGGGCTGATGTACATATAACCTCACAGAAACTGGAGTAGCATGCTCAGGGCCAGCACAGGTCTAAGCCAGATGGGATCCCAGGGCTGAGAAGGGAAGTGGAGATGAACCCCCACCCCTAACCTAAAAGTTATCTCCAGCTGACAATCACTTGCAAGGAAAAAATTAGTTTTGTTCACTGGGGTCTCATGGTTATCAAAACCACATGTAAAGGAGACCCCATGTCCAGCAGCAGATGGCTAACGTAAGACTGACTCAGTGATATTATTGGAAATGTTTTCCCTCATAAGCTTTGCTTGGAAATTTTTTTTAATCCTTACCTTTTTTTTTGCTTATATATTATGGTTTATGACTTTGTGTTTCTATGAGTTTTATTTGTGTGTGTGTGTGTGTGTGTGTGTGTGAAACATGTGTATGTGTTTCTCATGAGTTTTTGTTTTATCTTGGTTTGCCTGTTTGTGTTGTCTTATTCCTTTTTCTTTCTTTCTGTATGTTGTCTAAAGAAAGAGAAAGAAATCCTGGAACTGAATGGGTGGGAAGGTGGGGAAGGATCTGGGAAGAGACAAGGGAAGGAAACCATGCTCGGAATCTACCTCAGGAAAAAATAATCTACCTGTAAAAAATCAAGCTATTTTCAATTCCACCAAAAAGTTTCAGAACATTCTGAAATGAGGCACAGTATATTTAGAACAATGGCAGAAAGAATGGCCATCAGTGACTGAGATGTTCTCAAATCTTTTCTTCTTGGATACCATGGGCTGTGGAGTATTATAATGTATAGTTTCTTCTTCCATTATAGAAACTTAACTTGCTATTGTTGGTTGGCTATCAGAAAAGCGAATCAATTGCATTGCCCATTCAAAATCTTCATCATTATGATATGATATTGTGCTGGCTATTTTTATGTCAGCTTGACACAAGCTGCTGTCATCAGAGAGGAAAGGACCTCAACTGAGAAAATGCCTCCATAAGAATGTGCTGTAGGCAGGCCAGTAGGACATTTTCTAAATTTGTGACGAACATGGGAGACATGTCTCTAGCCTATTGTGGTTGGAGGCACTCTGGGTTGGTGGTCCTGGGTATAAGAAAGAAGATAGAGCAAATCATTTAGAGCAAGCCAGTTAGCAGCACCCCTTCATGGCTTCTCCTTTAGCTCCTGCCCTCAAGTTTCTGCCCTGCTTGAGTTCTTGTCCTCACCAATTTTGATTATGAACTGTTATATGGACCCGTGAGTGAAATGAAGTCTTTTCTCCCCAAGTTGGTTTTGGTCATGGTGCTTCATCACGATAGTAACTCTAACTAGGAAAGAAATTAATACCAGGATTGTGGGGGGTATTCTTGTGAGAACCATGGCCTCGTGTTGTGGAGAGGATTGTATGACTTTTACTTTGCTATGGAAAAGCCATTGATTGTTCAAACCTTAGTGAGTTGTTCTGCAGGAGGGAGGGATATAAAATATTAAGAGGATTCCTGGCTTGTGAAGTTTCAGAGGGAAGTTTGAGAGTCACTTAATGACACTACCAGGGCTGTGGAATATTTTGGATTAAGAATCTGTGGTTCTGATCAGCTGAGGATGAAACCACCATTAACGTGAAACCTTTGTATTACTAATTATTGGGATGATTGATGCTGGTCGGCTGGAACTGAGACATTAGTGGTGACTAAGAAAAGAACAGCATCACTGAAGCAAATTCTTATGGGAAGTGTTTCCTCAGAGTCAGAACACACAGAGGCTGTGTTCTGGAGGTGGCTAACATGGTACCTCAAGCTGGCAGCCGAACTTGGTGGTGTATGAGTTACCCAGGTGGTGCTGGGTTTGAAAGCCTAAAGGGTCCATGGAGAACAGCTGAAGCTTGGCACGTGAAAAGACAAGAGGGGCCGTTGGTGAAAATTCAGTCTCAGTGGTAGTTGAAGGCCCAGGACTGGAGAGGTCCTATGGAAAAGTCGAAAAGAGCCTAGTTATGAGAGGCTATTGGTGAAAGTGTAGCCCCGTTTCAGCAGAAGACCTAGGATTTTGGAGATGCCGGTACCGTGGAATGGCCACCGAGAATTGCACTGGTGGAGTGGAGCCAGCCAAAGCCTGGAAGACAAGCTGTGTGTTCTGTCGAGGAGGAGTTTCAGAAGAGCGTTAAAGCCCTTGAAGGAGCCCAGAAGATTAAGAGTGAACTTCAAATATTGAACATTGAGTTGTTTACGCTGTTGTAGTTTAGTATTGTTTTGGTTTGACTCTGACTGTGCCACGGTTCTTCGTTCTTGAGGTAAGCAAGTTATTTCATTTATTTGTTGATTTTTATAGGATTTCATGGTTGAGAGGCATTAGATTTTAAAAGATTTTATGTATTTTAAATAGACTGAATTTTTAAGTGTTTGAAATTTTAAAGACTCTGGGACTTTTAAACTTGATAAAATGTTTTCTATTGTGATGTTTATATTACTGTATAAGCTTGAAGCTAAACAATAAAGGAAAGGGTATGGCTTAACAGTGATGAGCTTGTGTCACGCGGATAAGGGGTAAATTCTGCTGGCTAGTTTTATGGTAACTTGATGCAAGCTAGAATTATTGGAGAGGATGGAGCTTCCGTTGACAAAAGAACTTTGTAATGCTGGGCTCTAGGCAAGCCTGTAGAAAATCAAGCCACGTTCTGAATTAATGATTGATGGGTGAAAGCCCAACCCATCACCACCTCTGAGCTAGTAGTCCAGATCTCTATAAGAAAATAATCTGAGCAAGTCACAGGGAACAAGCCAGTAAATAGCACATCTCTATCTCCTCTGCATGGGCTACTGCCTCCATGTTTCGTCCGTGTTTGAGTTTCTGTTCTGACTTCCTTCAACAATGAGCAGCGATGTGAGAATATAAGCCAAATAAACCCTGCCCTCCCTCAATTGCTTTTGGTCGTGATGTTTAATCACAGCAGTAGTAACTCTAGGACAGGTATTTATGCACCATTAGAAAGTGAAAAAGAAACGAGTAACTCTTATTATAAGATAAAATATTAAACATTCTGTCTTTGAAATGTTGGCTCAATCCCTCATCTATTGCTCTGGCCACTATTCCTTAAGCAATCTAATTTTGACCTAGCATTTCTGCCTTCTTATCTCCCCAGGAAAATGAATTGATTTTTGTTCTTCTTTTTTTGCCCAGTAAAGTTGAAAGGGGTTCTACACAGAGACATGAGCCGATGACATTTTGTGACAGTTTGTGACATCGGGTTCACCCTGGCTTTTGTTGGAAAACAGTACCCTCAAGACATGATTGAAGAATATTTAATCAAAGAATGATTTATAATGCTGTGAACAGGGCAAGGGAACCAACTAGGGGTGGTAAAGTAGCCAGTATCTACCATAAGCTGAAATATCAAGGACCCCAAAGTCTTTGCTTGTTAGAAACAAAGAGTGGGGTCTGGTGGACAGCTGCTGGGATTTCCAGTTTCATGTGCCCTGGAAGAAGAAACTGAGCTGAGGTGTGTGGATAGTGCTAGAACTGGGGGCAGTTTATTAGGAAACAAACTTCGGGTAAAAAAGGTTGGCGGCTCATTTGTATCTATGCCATGTGGACTGGGACTTTTGTTCGAGATCATTTGTATAACATTCCTTTACTGTGCATGCTGTATCTGGTACATGGTGGCCATGCTGGGTAAGCTTTCCAGTCTTTTTCTCGGTAGAAGATCTTCATATGCTAATTTTGCCCTCACTCTCTGTTCTACCCACCTGCTAGTTACAGCCCAGTTGGAACAGACTTTATAAGAGCTTTAAAAGTCTCAAGAAGTTGTGACCCACTTAAGGTCCAGCAGGATAGAAGGCTGAGGAGTTACTACTCGAGCTAACCTCTGCTCCCTCCATTCTGTGGACCTGCTGATGCCTCCCACCATTTAGACCCCACTGGAAGTGAGAGCAGGCATTTAGATTCCTGATAAAGCTGCCTATAGAATTCAGTTTCAGCAGCTCATAGTGTATTTGATATATGGAGCTGGTGGGAAACAGGGAAAAAAAGCCTTTTCTGAAAGTGAGCCCAGCACAGGAGAATGAAGCCTCAGTTGATGAGCTAGGCAACCTAATAAATACAGGGTTTGGGGTAAGGGTTTATCTAGATCAATAGCGTGATACCAGGCAAGCAATTTAGCCCATGCCGATTACTCCCCATCCTCACCCCATGCATAATAAAAATGTAGAAACTTATAATCATTTAAAGATAGACACTTATAATCATTTCATTAACCCTAAGATATTTCATACTAGGTTGTAGAGTTGTGTTTTTCACCAAGAGTTTGTTTCCACTTACAAGTTCAGATTGTATATTTAAGTGAAATTGATTTCTCAAAAGATTTCTTTTGTAAGGATGAGATCATTCCAAATGATCTTGGACCTTTATCTAATGACTAGCGTTTTCATAAGGAGGACGTGCAGAAAGAAAAATGATGAGACATAGGGGACGGATTCTATGTGAAGATGGGAGCGAGGAGTCCACAAGCAGCTAGCGATGGGAACACAGCAGAAAAAGCTCTTTCCCAGAGCCTTCAGGGGAGCATGTCAGACTCCAGAACTGTGCTAATGAAGTCCTTTTGTTTGGGTACTTTAGCAAGGCAGAACTAGGAATCCGACCTGAACCGCATGCCACACCCCACCTCTCACATAACAGAGATCGATGCTGTGTCTTGAAATAGACAACATTTGAGATTGGCTGCCAACCAGACAAATCAATCTGACTGAATAAATGCTAACAATTGTAAGACACGTGGGTGTTGGGGGCACAGAGGTCCTTGGACTCACAAAGAAGCAATAAGAGAACCAGGAATATTAAACATGCAGCGGTGTCTCCTCAATGGAGGAGATAAAAATTAAATACCTACATTCCATCCAGAAAGCTTAGAGTGGATTTTTTTTTTTAAGAACCTGGTGACCTTCTTGTTATGTGTGGAGGCAGATCTCACCCAGATTCCCCAGAATGATTATCCCAGATTCTTCTATCTTAGACCATTACACAGCGTTAGGGGAGAGGTCCCACGTGCTGTTGATCAGAAACCACACTAGATTCCAGGTCTTTTAGTTATAAAACCCACCAACATTGTCACTTGCACTCTGTAAAGAGTCTATATGTAATCACACTTTAAGTTTTACTGTGCATCTGGAATTGTACTGAATGTTGCCTGGAAACCTTTTCCCAAATTGTACTGTGTTTTAAATACTGACAGTGGATCACCTGGTGTTAGACTTCCCGGAAGTCTGATTCAAGTTGACAAAGTTAGTCTGCACCAGGTTTACATTTTTATCTCTTTGTTAGCTTTTCTTCTTTGTATGACACCTGCATGGACCTCCTCAATTGAGAGATAGGTTTTTGTTTGTTTGTTTTGTTGGTTTTCAATCTCTTAGAAAACAATCAGGAGAAAGTGAGGCACTTGACAAGTTCAGGACATGCCCAAAGCAGGAGTCAAAATTAATGCTAATTCTATACAACTCCATGCATGCTTGAACTCAGCTCTATGGGACTTATATACTTTTTAATGGTTTCTTGGAGAAAATTTATTACCAATGTTCCTGATTTTCTGTAGCAAAACCTAGAGACATGTCTCTAAGTACAAGGCTGATGTGAAGATGGGTCCTAAATATGAGGAAATTTAGAGAAATTTATTTTATTCACATTTCATTTTAATTATGCATAGCCAAGCTGCATGGTTGGAATTCACTTCTTCCATTTACAAATAAGTTTGAAATATGTATGAAACAAATGTTTTAAATAATAAATATTTATGCCATAGTTGAACCGAAATTTTTATAGTGCCTCAGAAGATTTATTATTTTTTTTAATTCATAGACTCTTAGGTAAATTGTTCACTATTAGTTATTACTATTTCAGTTCAAATGATTCAAATATAATTTATTTTCTATGTTCAAGTCTTTCTTTAGAAATTAACACCTATAGTTTGTGTTATTCCTTGGAAACTACAGCTCCCAGACTTCTCCTGGATTACTGTCACCTGTGTGCGCGCTGGCCGCACCCAGGTGAGGGTCATTCCTCCCAGATAACCTTGCGCCCCCCGTTAAAAGCGAGGGTCCACGAGGTTTCGCTCTCTTGGCCTTTTTCTCCCCCTACCCTTGTGTGTCTCGCACGTCCCATCCCTTATTGTGTTCCCCCCTCCCCATTAAAGTGCACCCACGTGGGAGCCGCGTGTCCCGTCTCTTTCTTTTGCGTCTCGTCCATCCTGTGTTTGTCCACACACGCCGCCGCCGTTTTAAAGGAATAATAGTTTGACTTTTAGAAACTGACATTTCAAAAGGCTTAAGAATGAAAACTGTTTTACCATAGCAGCCACAGAAAAGTTCTTTTAAAGAATAGTTATTAAACAGGGTGTTATAGCACGAATAATAGAACCCAGAGAGAGATATTGGGGTTCAGGCTGAAGATCAGAAAAGCAAAGCAGTCAACCAACCACTAGAGAGCTCTTCCTCTACCAAGTCTCAGACAGAAAAGGGACGTTCAGTTCTCCAGCAAACCTCAGACACCATTGCTCGCCAGACAGCAATGAGCTTCAATTTTTTCCTGCCTCATATTCTTCTCTCTGGCCAACCATATCACTCTTGTCTCCACCTCCCTAGTGCTGGAAATAAAGGCGTGTGATTCCCAAATACTGGATTAAAGGCATGTGTTACAATTGCCTGGCCTCTAGTGGTTTAGCTCTGAACTCTGATCCTCAGGCAAGCTGTGTCTGTTAAAATACAAATAAAATACAGGCTACAGTGGCACATACCTGTAATCCCAGCACTCAGAAGGGTGGAGACCAGAGGGTCAGAAATTCAACTGAATGTGAGCTCAGCTCAGGCCATATTAGACTCTGTCTCAGAAACAAACAACTGAATAGATGGTCTTGGTTGACTGATGTCTTTAAAAGATAAGGTGATATACAAGACAACACAGAAAATATGTTTGCTAGGTTAAGACTACACAGCACTGTCATTTTAGTAAAGGAAGCATCCTGCTTTCTGTATCTACCTCCATTAGCCCCCCATTTCTTTCTGTCTAACAGCGTCTAAAAACACCATGTGTCAATTTCTTGATGTCACCTTTTCTTTCGTGTCTCTTCTCCTGGACACAAGAATGTGGTCACAGGAAACTTTCCACTTATAACTAAAGTTGTGATGCATATATTAGGCAAATTTATCACTTGAAAGTAAAAATAAAGTAGAACAAAATTTTGCACATATTCTCTGCATTTCAGACTCATAAATTAGTCTCGTGATGTTGGCAAGGCAATATAAATACTTTATGATGTTGTAAAAGGAAGATGGTATGTATTTAAGATCACATTTTAATAGTTTTTAAAAACCTACCCCATTTAATTTCTTTTTCACATATAAAATTCTAGAATTTAAAGCTAGAAGGAGACTTAGGTAATCAAGTCCATATTGCATGTTTTATATAACCTATTACCTTGAATTTTGAACTGTCATTATTTCTGTCATTTTATGAAGTTTTTAAAGAAATGTGATTCTTGTCTCTGTCACTTACGTTTACTGCCATAATGCATAATGGTCTCAGGACCCAGGGTCTCAAACTCAAGCACCAAGCCAGCATTTAAGTAAGAGCTTGAGTAACTCCAGTCAAGTGATGTCCAAGGAAACCAAGTGCAAGCCTTCCTAAGCAGGGAGTTGCCAGGAGACAGTGAGGATAGGGGTTCCAGCCTGAATGTACTTCATTTTCCAGAGAGTAGGGAACCAAGTGCTAATCATGCAGTCATAAATTCTTCAGTTGTGTGTGTGTGCATGTATGTGTTTGTGTGTCTGTGTGTGGTGTTCCTCTGTATGTGAATTTCTTATGGCATAGTGATATATACCTGTGATCCTAGGACTCAAAAAGCTAAGACAGGATTGGCAGTTTCAGTTCAGCCAGCCTGTGCTGCACAGAGAGACCCTCTTTCAATACAGGTTGTTTTAGATCATCTCTTAGAGGCTTTGGGTCAGTAATGAGTTGAGTTAATTGTTTGCTGATGTTTATGGTAAAAATGACAGTATATATTGTTTTCAAATACACCTTCATTAGCATCTTGTATTATTGCTGCTAGCATTTGAAACATGAACTTGAGAGTCATAACCTATCATCTAATTGTCAAACTTACTGATCATATTTTACAGATGATAAAGCTGTGATGTAGTGGGAACTTCTACAGAGACCTGTGGTCAGGTTAGCTGACTACATTGCTGATGTGATTTTTTTTTTTTTTTTCACTAACATACACACCAGTGGCAGGGAATGGCTGCCGTGCTATTTGGCTATTAGAACCTTTCTTCTACAGACTTAGTATAGAAGGTGGATCAACCCCAGGTACCTCACATTAAAAGTAGTAGAAACAATTGTGATGTTTTTCTTTTACCAAAGAAATATACTTAAGTTTTGTACTTAAAAAAAACTTAAAAAAAAAGTACTTACCTAGTACTTAACAAACATATTTACTGTGTTGGTATTATCACAAACTGTTTAAAGAAATATGTATATTTTATAGACCTCAATACTATTGAAAAAGGAATAAAATATGATTGATATTAATGAAAATTTAGAAAGTTGAGAAATTCCACACTGTGTTATGACTTCTCATTCATTTGCTTCCTCAGAGTGAGCATTTGCTGTCGATGTATGGGTAAATAATCAGCTCCCTTTATTGACATGTTTTAAACCATCATTTTGTTTTCTGTGAAGGATTTTTATCATATGGATGAGCAGAAGACTCATCACACTGGTGGGTCCTACTTCAATAACTGTAGTCATTATACAGACCTACAAATCAGTTGTGTGCACACTTTCTACTCCTCAGTCATCCATTTGTGATGTATCAGATGATCTGCTGATCATGTCATCTAACATATTCTCAAAGCACCCAATTGCCTTCCATAATATGAAATACTTTTTCAGTGAATGTTTTCTGTAATTATTTTTGCTGCATTGATGGTCACCATCATGGCTTGAGTGAGCTATTGCAATGAACTCCTAAATTATGCACCATAATCAAATGCACTCTTCCTAGATTTCAAATGATTTCCACTTTATAATGAAAAAGCCCTCTTTAGAATGCAGGTATAGAAGAACTGTGCTTAGGAAGTGACTCAGTGGTTAAAGTACTTGCCATATATATTAGAACTACAGTTTAGAGCTCTAGATCCCATAGCAGATGGTTGTGCTGGCTACAGATGGTTGTCGTGGCTGCCTGTAATTACAGTGCTTGGTTCCAACAAGATCTCTAAAATAAACTGGCTAATCAGCTTAGCCATATCTGCAAGTTATATAAGTTCAATTACGAGACCTTGCCTCAGTGAAGAAAGTAGAGAGAGATCCTGTGTTCTGACAACAACTTTGGGCCTCAGCATGCACAAGTGCATTCATAATAGACACATGCTGCCCTTTCATCTTGTTGATCATGTCTTTTGCTTTACAGAAGCTTCTCAGTTTCATCTTCACCAACCCCATGTCAGACAGAGGACTGATCTCCAACATATACAAAGAACTCAAGAAACTTGACATCAAAAGAGCAAATAACCTAACCCAATAAAAAATGGGTTACAGGCCTAAACAGAGAGCTCTCAACAAACTAATCTCAAAGAGCTGAAAGACACTTAAGGAAATACTCAATATCTTTAGTCATCAGAGAAATGCAAATAAAAAAAAACTCTGAGGTGCCATCTTACACATGTCAGAATGAACAAGATCAAAAACACTGAAGGCAGTTAATTCTGGAGAGGATATGGGGTAAGGAGAACACTCCTCCATTGCTGGTGGAAGTGCAAACTTGTACAGTCACTTTGGAAATCAATATGGCAATTTCTCAGAAAATTAGGAATCTACCTCAAGACCCAGCTATACCACTACTAGGTATATACCCAATAGGTGCTCAATCATACCACAAGAACATGTGCTCAATCATTACAAACATTATTTGTAATAACCAGAACCTGGAAACAACCCAGATGCCCCTCAATCAAAGAATAGATAAAGAAAATGTAGTACATTTACACAATGGAGTACTATACAACAACAACAATAACAACAACAACAACAACAAAACTAATGACATCTTGAAAGCCAAATGGATAGATGTAGAAGAAACCATATTGGTAACCCAGACCCAGAAAGACAAATATAATACTTATTCAATCATAAGTGGCTTTTAATCATAAAACAAAGAAAAAGCAGCCTTCAGACCCAGAGAACCTAGACAACAAAGAAGACCCTAAGAGAGGATATACATAGATCTACCTAGAAAGGTGAAAAAGACAAGATTTCCTGAGTAAATTGGGAGTATGTGGGCCAAGGAAGAGGGTAAAAGGAGAGAGGGAGTAAGGGAGAGCTATGGAGAAAAGTTGTATAGCTCAATAAAAACAATAAAAAATATAAGCACATACACACATGCATGCATAATGCCATACACCTACACATGAATATGAGCCCCAAAATGTACAAACACCTATTGAAGAACGAAAAACATGCAAATATAGACAATTTATATTTTAAAGCACCCCTCTGGATGTGTTTGAAATAAGAACTCACTTTACAGTTAACGAGTCTACAGTGTAGGCACACGATATGATGGTTCAGCATTTTCCCTTACAGAGCCTTTGAAAGTGTTGGTCTCTTTAATTGCATTGTTTATTACGTTTCATTTACCCTCCTTCTTCTACCTGTGTGTCAGTCTGGCCTTGCTTACCTTGAAAATCCCTTGTAGAGATCCCTCACTGAATGAAACCCTCCTTGTAATGTTAGACCATCTCTTAGCTTTTGAAATTCTTATCCTAATTATAATATTTCATATACTTATATGAATCTTTGTTAATACATGTCTATTTATATACTGTAAGGCTCATGAGGTTGCATGGTATTTATATTTAATAATATCAAATAATAGTTATGTATAAAGAGCCAATAAGTGTGGTAGTTTATTAGCTTCTGTAATTAATGAAAGGCATTAGGCTAATATAAACATAGAAGTTACTCATTGGAATGAGTTCTCTTCATTGTGAAGGTTTATGGTGTCTGTCTTTGTATTTCATAGATATGGTTTTAAAAAAAAACTCTAGAGTATATGGACTTAGCAGAGTTTTACATTTAGGGCCACAAGGGCAAAGAGAGCTAATTATGAATCAGCCTGAGGTCAGACTAATTGTATTTGTAGTGCCTGCTATTTGAGTCCTGCCTAATCCCCATTGGAGTAGACTAGCATTGTTCTATTCAGAAAGGAGTGGATAGAGACTTATGCATCCCTAGACAAAAGAATGCATTATTCATGTGCTCTTAAGTTCATGCAAAGCAAAGTAAACTTAATGAAGATTTATATCGGAATCTACTTCCTGGTTTTAAAATACATTATTTCTTGGGTTTATCATGCAAGGGAAGTGGTAGAAACCCCATCCTCCAAGCTATTAAGACTCCATGAACACTGGATTAGAAAACACTCCAGGGACTTGTCTTTCATGAATTAGGGCGGGTGGTGGTTGTGGATTTTATGACATAATCAGTCATTTGTCCCCTCCACCCTTCTTTGGAAGAAGACATTGAGAAGAACTTTAATCACCATTGAATGGCGCTGTTAAGTACACAGTTTTGTGGGATGGAAGAGGGATTAGTGTTTTTACTTTAATCAAGATGTTTTATGTGAACTGACATAACATTCCTAACTCACCAAAGCAGATGCCTCTCGACCATGAGTTCAAAAGCCTGGTGTGTTCTCTCAGTCTGGGACATGAGGACACATGTCTCCTATGTTCTCATCCAGCCCTAAAGTCATTCTTAGCTATCACTTATTTCTAGATATTAAGCATACTGCCTTTGACAAAGACAACATTGGTCATTTGTTGGAGGCATGAATGAGTAGAGAGAGGGATGGAAGATAGATGAGTCAAATTATCACTATTCCTGGAATTATACTGAGTAACTTTGAGCTTTGAATAATGAGTCCCAAACTTTGCTACCAGTTCCAGTACTTTTTTATCTTTCTGACTCTCTGTTTATACCTATTTTTTGTTCTGTTGCACCTTTTTCTCCGTGTTTTTCTGTTTCTTTCTCTCCTCAAGAGGTTTCCACTGCTGCTGAATCAAAGGATAATATCAGTGTACCTTAACGTTAACATTGGAACCCTACTCTGACTGACAAAATCCAGCTGGCTTTTGTATTCTACTTTTTAAAACCTTTGACACGGGTTGTGTTAGCAAGTATTGCTACACAAGGTTTCCAATTTGAAAATCGGTAGAAAAGAGATAACTTTTAATTATCTTTGAATTGGGCAGCTTAACAGTTAAACCTAGTTCTCAGAGGCTGGCACATAGAAAATCCATTTAGGGCTCCTGTTTGAAAAGCCAGCCAGCCATTCTTTGAGCCAGTATAAAACCTTTTTCATCTGTATTCTCCTTTCAACTTCAGTAGTGTATAAAGAAAAGCACCTTTAGAGCCAGACCACAAGCTAAAGTTTAAGGCATCTAAGACATTTGTTTGAATGTTTGTGGTAATATATTGCAATAGTTATTTGAAACCTCAACATAATTTATCATTTCTGAACACAATAATAATAATACATCTACATTATTTGAAAGCAGTAATTTAAGATTTTTTTTACTGTAATACGTAAAAATATTTGTAAAGTGTCCTTCATAATAGTTAAAGTAGTTGGTCATCAGATCTCAGGATATAAGCCTATAATGTGGGTAATATTGTCACCCTCTATAAGGTTCTGTGAAGTTATAAAATTTGCTCAAGGTCACATATTGGGACTCAGATGTTTTTAACTCCAAGCCATGTTATATGCTGAATCATAAGCTGCCCGTTAGATTTAGTTTTATGTTAGGTATCCCCAGTGGAAACAATGTCTACCTAAATCTTGTGTCCAGTTTCACCTTTTTGATAGTCACTAAAGGTACAAAATAAATTACTTGAAATTTTTATTAAAGTTGATAATGTATTGCGATGGAAGTATCAAAAAATAAAAAGAAAGAGAAACAAGATACTGATGTTCATATCTGTAAGGAATGCATGACTCCTATATGAGATTCCTAGATGAAGGCCCCCTACGGATTAGGAAGAATAAGTGGTTGTGGTGGTTTGAAAGAAAATGGCCTCCAAAGGGAGTGGCACTACTAGGGGTGCAGCTTTATTGAAGTAGGTGTGGCCCTGTTGGAGGAAGTGTGTCACTGTGGAGGCAAACTTTGAGGTCTCATATAAACTCAAGCTATGCCCAGTATATGAGATCACTTCCTGTTGCCCGTGAATCAAGATGTAAGATCTCTCAGCTTCTTCTCCAGCACCGTGTCTGTCTGCATGCTGCCTTGCTTCCTGCCAGGACAATAATGGACTAAACTTCTGAACTATAAGACACCCCAATTAAATGTTTTCCTTAAGAGTTACCATGGCCATGGTGTTTCTTCACAGCAATAGAAACCCTAAGACATTGGTGATGGTGCTTTAGGGGACCCTTGAAGCACACTTAGTAATATTCACTATGGGAAAGAGGTTATGAAAATCACTGATTGTGTCCACCCATATACAAAGTATCAAATAGAGAATGCGAAACCTCATCTTACAGTGTATTCCTGTGTTAGGCTTTTTGTGGCCTTAGTTTAGCATCATCCAACCTGCAAAAGAGCCATCTCTCAAAACTCCTTTCCCAAGCTCTCTTTGAGAACCCAATTTATTTGCTTCTGACATTTTAATAGATGCTTACCATTCTACATATTTTATAATAGCCATTACTATCATTCTTATTTTCCTTTGCTAGGTTGAAAAGTTCTGAACATATGGATAGGGCCTTAATCATTTTTTTTTGTTGATATCTGATTTAATTCTGTGCTTCATTCAAACAGACTCCCAATAATTTTTTTTTATTTCATATGGGTATTTATATTGAAATAAATACTTTAGCTTTTCTGGATGTGGTGAAAAATTTCTAAATAACATTTTATCATTGTGTATGGATTTTAAACTGATTTTGAATTCTGGCACAATGTCAAATATGTCAAAAGTGGTACCTTAACTGAGTGAGTAGTCTTAACTTAAAATATACTACAAAGGTAAACTTCTTGGCCCAACAAAGAGAATTTCCTTTTTCATCTTCAGGAAAGAAATATTGGCAAAAGGAGGCTGATAGATATTTTCTCACATCTCTAAGTACTCGTGTTAGCATTTGCATAGAATCGGTTTAAAGTTTCCAATGTTACATCTCGAATACACTTTGTAAAGCTACGGTGCATTTAACAGTAGATGTGGTTATGGAAAACTTTGGACTTGTGGAAAGAGTAAATCCTGGGGAAATCTTCAAACTTCCTCAGTTTCATAATTTCCTGTAAATTGCATGATAAAATGTGTGAATGCCAACAGCTGGTTTCCATAAGGGCATTGAGGCAGGGCTGTTATTTAGTGTCCCAAAGTCCTTCTTTGGTCAAGTGAACCATACACACCTCAGCTTAGAATCTGGACTCTATTAAAATGCCACTTTAACATACTGAGTCTTAGGTTTTTAAAAATAGTTTGTAGATAACTTAATCTATCTATCTAGATTGATACAAGAAATTGTGAGATAGAATAGAGATTTGTAATATACATATTTCCCAGAACCAATAGCATAAAGTACCATGTGAGTACAGTATTCTGAGGAAGAAAAATAGACCTGATCTGACAGGAGAGAAAAATTCATCATAGAAAGGAATGAGCTCAGTTGGGGCACAAAAGTTGAACAGAATTTTTCAAGGCGATGCCTAAAAGATGGAGGGAAAGCAAAACAGGAAACTGATATGGGTTTTTCAGATGCCTTTGGTCACTTGTGTGTTAAATCTTCCTTCGTTCCATTCACTGTAACAGCCTCCCGTTTTCTCTGCCTACACACATTCTCCAGAACTCCCCTCACCCTGTCTGTGAACTGCTTGTGTAAATCTGTTCATCCTTCAAGTTGTGAGGTGTTGGGGTTTCAAAGTATGAAACTACAAGCTATATAATACCATTGGAAAGCATATCAATCATCATCAATCTTTTAATTCCATTGTTTTGTGTGTATGTGTGCATGGTGAACATTTTTTCTGTATGTATGCTTGCATGTGGGTGGGTGCACCTGTTTTGTGTAACAATGTTTTTTTTTTTGAATTAAACATCCTCAAGAAGTTCTTCAATCAAGGTATCAAATAACTTAAATAGCTTCACAAAGTCCCTGAAACTGATCAGATTCACCAGGTCTCTCCCTGCCCGAGTAAACAATAAGGCTAATAATCCATCTCGGAAGAGAAAGCCAACCTGTAAAGAAGCTTGTCAGGCAAGAGCAACTGCTAGGAAGACTCAGAAAAACAACTGAGCTGCCTGGAAGAGGATAAGACCAACACCTAGATTGGACATGCTCCAACCTGTTGAGCTACCTGGAAGCAGTGCAGTGTGCCCTAGATTCCTAAGTTTCTGAGATGTCACCCATGTTGGGTGGGCTTTGATTCATTTTTCTTCCTGTAAGTAACCCCTTATCCTTAACCCCATAAGTAACCCCAGTTAAACTTAATCATTCACCAAGTTGAACTTTGATGGCATCCACATTTTGGTCAGCCCTGAATTCCATATCTGGAGTGAGTAGAAGTGTTTGTTGGGTCTCCACAAGTAAAGTTTCATTTAACAGCAAAACGAGTAGGAAGGTGCATGTGAATTTTGTGAGCACTGGCCCGAGGATGATGGTAGGTATGTTCCTCGATGGTTCCCTACCTCATGTATTGGGGTATAATCTCTCACTAGAGTCTAGATGTTACTGATTCACCTAATGTGGAGAGCTTGTTCCAAGGACTCCCTGCTTCTGCCTGCTGAGCCCTGGTGTTACAGGCAGGCTCCTCACCCCCTAGACATTTATCAGTAAGCTGGAAATCCAAACCTTATTCCTTATCCTTACGCGGCAAGTTCTTTATTCACTAAATCACCTTCTGAGGTCCTACAATTTGTGTGTGTGTGTGTGTGTGTGTGTGTGTGTGTGAGAGAGAGAGAGAGAGAGAGAGAGAGAGAGAGAGAGAGAGAGAGAGAGGGAGGGAGGGAGGGAGGGAGGGAGGGAGAAAGGGAGTGAAGTGTTCTATAGTACGTGTGTTGTGTGATATGTGAAGGCCAGAAAGCAACCTTGGGAGTCAGTTTTTGCCTTCTACTTGTTTAATACAGGGTCTGTTCTTCACTGCACCATATGCTAAGTTAGCCATCATGCAATCTTCTGAGGGTTCTCCTGTCTCCATCTCCCATCTTGCCGTAGGGATGCAGGCTGGGATTACTAAAGATGTGCGACCTTGCCCAGCTCTTTGTTCATTCCTGATTTCTTATGACCCTGACTTTATGTTTGTATAGCAAGTCACTTTTACCTACTGAGGGATCTCCCCATAACAGAAGAGGTGTCATTTTATTCTGAAACTCCCAGTACCAGTAAATTTTTCTGTTGTTGTGATAAAATATCCCAGAAGAGCCATTTAGTGGGAGAAGAGCTTGTTTTGGCCACAGTCTGAGTGTACATACAGTCCCTTGTGGCAGGTAAGGCCTGGGGACAAGTAGAGGTGGCATCTGGTCACATGGCATCCACACAGAAAAGAAGAGTTTTGGTACTTACTCAGCATGCTTTCTCCATTTGATTCCATCCAGGATTTCAACCTATGACAGCGTGCCATTTTAAGGCTGGGTCTTCTTATTCTAATTAACCTAATCTAGAAATCCCTTCAAATACTTGGTCAAAGATTGGTCTCCAGGTTTTTTCTCGAACCTGTTGAGTGTAAAGTTTATTTGAGATAAAGGGAATGGAAGGGGAAGAGAGCATAGGAGAGTGGTAGACAGAGAGAGAGAGAAAAGAGAAGAAGAGACAGGAAAAGTTCTGCCTGCCCCTTCAGTGGAATAGTGGAGAAAAAAAAAGAGAGCAAATCGACATTCATTATAAACAGCATCCCTTGATGTATTTGTACTTAATTAGGGCTCATAAATACATTGTAAAGAATTGTACTTCTACATATATTAATAGTTACTTTCAAATCCTGGTGATTTATTTTGAAACTATGTAGTAACTTATCTATGAAAAAACTAGTACAAATTTCAATAGTTAACCCATTACACTTATAAGTGTAGGTTGAAATACTTTGGACATTTTTTAGCATCAAGGTCAGATTTTATAAAGTCTTAAATTATATAATATATATATTATATAATATATATATATATATATATATATATATATATATATATAAAGAGAGAGAGAGTGACTTCTATATTTCAGTTAGGAAAATACATTTCAGTTAGTCAAATAATTCTTTCTTTCTCTCTCCCTCATTACAAGGAGATAAAAACAAGGAAAAAGCTAATTAAAACTTGACAATGTGGTTTTATTTTAAAAGGAAAATGTAATGAACTCTTTTAATAGGTAACTTTGTAATTTTGTAAAAAAATTAGAAATGTACTTTCAATCCAGTATCATAATACCACATTTACTTAAAGTATAAGATATATTTTAAATGAATATTGGAAATTTTAATTTTAGAAATAGATTTTTTTTCCAGATCTTTTACCTTGACTTACTTAAAACAGAGAATGTCTGCTTAGCAGAAAATGAGGAGGAAGGAAGAGTTTGAAACCATAGGCTATTCTAAACTGGAGCTGAGCCTCTTTCTCAAACATGAAACCAAATCTCCAGTCACGCATAGGCACGTGGTGTTTACTGTGCTTGTCCAAGCAGACTCAGGGAGTGGTGTCCAGGCAAGGACTTAGACAGTGAGATGATGTTTCGGGCTCTGAGGGGAGGGCTTCTTCCATAAAACACAGAAAGAATAGAACAATACATTCACATTTTTTAACGAGAAGGAAGCCTCCTTCCTTTCCCATTAATTTCTTACTGATTGGCCATGCTAAGCTGAGTAGTTCCTCTTCACTGTGATTCACAAGTCAGGCCTCAGTTTGGATTGCTTTTGACCTCAGAAGGAGGCATTGTTATTGTGTCAGCAAGAATTGAGTAGGCTCTGAAGTGTGACCTGCTAGCAGACAAGTGTGCTTTAGCCTTCCCTCACAGAGCTGGACCCAGCATGGTACAAAGCTGGGCTCAGCATGACCATCCATTTATAGAGAATTATCGGGTATTTGTGGCTCGTCTATTTAAATTCCGGCTCAAAACATTTTCTCCTTAAGTGCTGGCTCTGTAATTAGAAAGCAAAATTCAGCTTGATTTTTTTTTTTTGTACATTGATTTACCTGCTCCTTCTTGTGTTTAAAACTTTTGAATCTGCTTGTCTTTATCAGCTGATAATGGAAGATTATTATTTTATGTATTTTAAATCATGTATTTGACACATTCCTTTCTTAAACAACAAAATTACCTGAGCACTTACAAGTTGATACACCCATATTTTAAAATATGGTTTGCATTTTCGGATGTACTAGCAACCTGTAACATTTGCCATCACTTGAGTCTAACGGAAATTTTCAGTAAATATAAGTAAAAATTATTTTTGCCCAAATTCCTTTCCTTGTTTGTTTATGGCAGAAGCAAAAAATCTCAAGCAAAAACCATACTGACATTTTGAAGCATTTTCACCCGTATTATTTACACTTTTCAGTTTATTGAGTTTGATTAAACCTAATCTTTTGATCTTTTGTTTAGCATCTTAAAGTTATTGGGCCGAAAAACTTATAACCTTTACAGTCCCAAATTAACTATTCCATGATTTTGTTAATCAGTGAAGCAGTATGTACTGTGGAAAAGAGATTTATTAAAGTTTAATAAATGATTCATGGCTGCATTCCTATTGAGAAAAGGAAAGTTTTATGACCCCGAGGTGAAGTACACCATCTTTCTCCCTGACCTAATGTATGATGACGTTTGTAAAGAAACAAAAATTATAATAAAAATGCTGAGGTTAGGGACATTTTCCGTCTATGAATCTGAAATTATTTATGATACTAGGTACAATTTCTGAGTCATTGTCAATGTCTTATGTTTCTAGGCACACCAACACCTGCCTACTGAAGAAATCAGATAGGATTAAGCTGCTTATTTTCTGAATTAATAGAGGGAAAAATTATAAGAATAATATAAAATGCACAGTAATTTAAAACTCACTTCTAATTTGCCCTTGAATTCACTCTGCTTTTGTAGACAAAGCAATATATTTACCATAGGGAGGCAATCGTAGTGTGGGCGTCCCTCAGACTAATCTGTTGCCAACTGTTATTATTCATGTGGCTAGCAGTGTTGCAAGATTTAACACAAAAATACAGGTTATCAAACTAAGTTGTATTTCAGAAAAAGAAGAAATATCTCCCTTTTAATTTAGTCTAACATCCACACTTAGTGGTCCATCCTGTATTTAATATTATACCTTTAGGAAGTAATGTTGCATGTGCCTTCATCCACTTGGTATCTACACAAACTCCAAATGACATTTGGAGATGCAGACTAGAGAGAAGGGTAAGATGAGTCCCACTCAAGGATTGAGGTAGGGTGGTCTTGGTGGTATGTTCCTGTTAACCGCCACAAGAAGCAGAGATAGAAGAGCTGCCACACGTTTGAGGCCATTGTAGTCTAAGAGCAAGCCCCAGGCCAGCTGAAGCTGTCTAGCAAGATGCTGGCTCAAAACACAACAAAACAGAAAACAAACATTAATTCAAGAAAGTCTTACCTTGGGAGTACCCTGGGTTGGAAAGGACCTCTCTGATATCTTCAGAACCAAGTTAATGACAGTTTTATGCAAAGGTCAGAAATAATGTCTGACCTTTATTCATTTATATGTCTGTGGTAGTTATGTGTGTATGCATGAAACCTATGGTATTACGCTCATGATTACACTTGCAGAGGCCAGGGCAGGATGTTAAACATCTTCTTCTGTTGCTTGCCCTTGCCATTTTTCACACAGACCAAGTAATTCAATGAGTATGAAGTTCTCCATTTCAGTTATCCCTGCTGGACAGAAAATTCTTAGGTGCTTTCTGTTTCTACCCCTTAACGTTGGGGTTACAGGCATGCACAGCTAGGTCTGTCTTTAAGTGGGTGCTGGGGTTTCGAACTCATGCCCTTCAGTTGTGAAGCAAGCACTCTTGCCCACTGAGGTATCTCCTTAGCTCCATAAAGAAATCCATCAAAAAGGGTAGAAAACAGCACAAAAAGAAAATGCAACAACAAAACTGTGCATTCAATATTTCTTCTCTTTCCTTTGGTGGTGAAATTATCAGAGAAGCAAATGAAATTCTGCCATAAAATCACCATAAAATTCACTGTACCACTGCGAATGACTGAGTCAATGAGGACCAGTCTGTTCAAACAGGAGTTCCCGAATCTGGTCCTAAGATTAAAAGCTAAGTTTTTGACAGTAGTTAGGGGAAGTTACATTATTCAGAGTTAAATGATTTCACCCTAATTTTAGTTTCAAACGCTGGTTATAGACTCTTTATAAGATTTAGGTACCTCAGCTCATTGCTGAGCTGTACATCCATTCTCTCACCATGTATTATAAATGTTACATTAATCAGAGGAAGCAAAGAGGGAAGAATGGATGTCAGTTTTGGAAAGGAGCAAGGTAATATGGCTCACTGTTAGATTTAATGACTTAATTTATTGGTGACTATTTTTGGAACACTTTCTTTACTCTTTGAATTAATTTTTATAATGCAGACTTCTTGGACATCTACATATTCTTTAGCCTGCTTCACAAGGGTAGTGCGTTCTTCCCTACCCATGCTTGCTTGATAGTATCCTTTATTTAGTTGTGATAATGAATAATAAGGGCTTTAATGACAATAGTTTACTTTTTTCTCCCCTTCTTTTAAAAATGCCATGAAAGAAGAAAACTATTTTAAAATTGTTTTTATTTTCTATGAAAGGTACTTTGTCTTTCTATATTGAGATAATTCTTTTTCTAATGTTATAAGATATCAACCATTCTGGTCATAGACATCACATGGGCTTTATAACCTTACTTATTTCTTTAAATATGTGTTAGGAGATTTACATAGATCAAATGTATTATCAGCATTTGCAGACAAGTTTCTGTCTTGTCTGGTCCTACAGCCATTCAGTCCCAAAGAAACACACAGAGGCTTATATTAATTATAAACTGTTTGTCTTATTAGCTCAGGATTATTATTAACTAGCTCTTACAACTTAAATTAACCCATAATTTTGTCTATATTTGGCCACATGGCTTCATAACTTATATCAGTGAGGTATTTTCATCTTGTTTTCTCTATGTCTGGCTAGTGACTGCATCTCTGCTTTCCTCTTCCCAGAATTCTCCTAGTCTGGTCATTGCACCTATACTTCCTTCCTGACTATTAGCCAATCAGTGTTTCATTAAATCAGTATGAGTGACAAATCTTTACAGTGTACAAGAGCACTGTCCCATAGCAAACAAATCTAAAGCTGATGTAATATTTGCCAATGTTATCCTCATCATTAATGCATAAGTGCTTATTATTAGTAAAGACCAATTATACAATAATTAATGTTGTTAGCATTTTGGGTAATTGACTCTGCATTCAAATAAAAACTTTAGTGATACTTATGTGACTGCTATAAATAAAAGTAAACGAGTCCTTTGATTTAAGTGCCGCACACTTCTGTCTTCTCTCAGAAGGATTTGCAGAACAATGTAGGGAACCCCTCAGAAACCTAAAACCTCATTCTAAAGAACACAAACATGACTAGAGACAGTAACATGCATGAGACAAAATAATGCCAAAAAAGAGAAAGAAGACAAAGCAGGGCTTGTTCATAGACTTAGGCTCTTTCTATGACATCCTTTCCAGGACTCCAGGTGACATTACCAAGCTGCAGCCCCCAAGACAATGCTGAGGTGTCATGGCAGTGTGTGTATGTCTGTATCTTATGAAACTATATACTCAGTGGTGATACATTTTAAACTTTGTATTGCCAGAACCTGCAAGAGCCCAGAAGTCAGAACTTGGTATATGTATGAATTATGATATAGATGGATCCATTTTTTGATGTCTGAATTTCACAGTTGTTTATTCCAGAACATCTTAACATGTCTTAACATATCTTCAGCTATAAGGTGGCAGACAAGGTCCTAAGACAGCTGAGTTGGGTATGCAACCTTGAGTTGGGTATGCAACCTTTCTAGCGTACATGATCAAATGCACCAGGAAGGTTCTTCCGAATTTCCCTCTGAGGTTCACCTTCCATATTGGGAGTCAGGCTCAAGTACTCTGTAATATGCAGTCTCTAGTTTTAACACACATGGTTTAGCCAAATAGAAAGTTGAGGTATTTTAATTTTATAAAACAAAGCTACAGATTGGTCCATAAGCTCCTCATGTTCTTTGTTGCCCATGTCTCTCAAATGTAAATCAAAAACATGAAGAAATTATACTTTTCATCTGTAATTTTTCCTTCATTGTATGCGCTATTACTTTAACTACGTAAAGATGTTGCAGAATATTACTTTAACTATAATGGCATGGTACACTTGTTTAGGCTGCATTTGTTTAACTGTGTGGCAATGCATTGCATTTGTTTTGTGTTGCCTGCCTAAGACACCTGATTGGTCTAATAAAAACCTGAACAGCCTAATAGCTAGGCAGGAGAGCAACAGTGATAGCTGTTGGACAGAGAGAATACATAGGAGGTGGAATCTAAGCTTAAGGGAGAAAAAAATGAGGAGAGAATGAGGAAAACTTCTGGGGCCACCCATCCAGGCACCACTAACCTGTCAGATATGGAGTAGGATATATAGAGTGAAAGGAAGGTAAAAAAGGCCCCAAGGCAAAATGTAGATGAAGAGAAATAGATTAAAATAAGCTATAAAAACCAGTGGGACAAGCATAAGATATGGCACAGCATTCATTACCAATAATAAATCTCTGTGTTATGATTTGGGAACTGGTTGGTGGCCCAAGGGAAAGGCTTCTACACTTCATGATCAGTGTGGATATCATTTCTTGCAATTTTTTTCTTTGCATGTAATCTATTTCTAAGTAATACAGTTCTATAACAGTGAAATGTTGTATGTAATTAACTTTTATATTTATTACTGAGCTTAGGACTATAAATCACTCTTATTTAGAACAAATATGAATTTTTCATACCTTATAAGGATATTACTGATAAATAATTCAACTTCTGAGTTCATTCAACTGATACATTCTTCATCCAGTTATCACCCCGTCTCAAGTCAAACTCTATCATCTCAGACAAAAGTCTTCATTACACTCCATATCTCCCGATCTCAGCATAGCAGACATATTTAGGCCCTTCCTATCTATCCCCAGAAGGTCATCAGGGCCAGCCTAACATTTTTTTTCCCTTAGAACTTGGCATAGAGCTTGGCATAAAGCATATGTTAAAACATAAAAACAAAAACAAAACAAAACACCAAAAAAGAACAACAAAAAAGGGCTCCTTATTAAACATGTAGTTTTCATGTGATGTTTCAAATACATGGATTGGTCTGTGCTGTGAGGGAGTCCACGTGAGGAAAAGATGAACATTTAAACACATCAGTGAATTTAACAGCACAGGAGAATGGAATGGATTCAGGGGGAGCAGAGGAAGAGGAGTTTCTGTACGAAGAATCAGGCCCAACCACAGAGGAGCTGTAAAGTATGTGAGGATACAAGATCACATTCCACGCACTTGGGACAGTACTGGATTTTACCAGATCTAGGACACATTATAAACTATGTAATAAAAACTAAAGTATCCCCTTAGGAAAAAAAATCTGTTATGGAAAAAAAATCCATACGTATGGTATTTTAAATATTTGGAGACAACTTGGCCTGATGTAATATATTCAACTAAATTCTGGAATGGAATGCTCAAATTAAACTTATTTTGAAAGCGGGCTTTTAAAGGTACTTTGAAAGGCAATTATCATATCTTTGTTTTACATTTATTCATTTCTTTTGTGTGTATGTGAGTGTGGGTGTCTATGCCATAGCAAAGGTATGTCTGTCAAGGAGTAGAGGTCAAAGGACAATCTGCAGTAGGTGTTTCTTTGCTGTCAGAATTACATCTTCCAGAAATCAAGCCACATAATTAGTCTTGTTGACAAGTAACCTTACCAGTCGAACCATCTTTCTGGCTCAGCTGTCTACGTGTGTTTTAAAGCAGTATTACATATTAATTTTGTGCTCCTTTGTTTTATGTCTTTCTAAGTATCAAACAATATCTTATTTATAATACTGGTAAAATAGAATACTGGTAAGATAGAAAGAATATACATAATAGAAAGTAACTATTTAAACTATTAAAATATTAACAGCAAAAAATAGCTAATTACTTATGCTGGGCATTTTTATTTGATATTTATATATTGTCCAGTTTTTAAAGATCTTGATGTGTATGCGTGTTTGCCTGCAGGTATGTATGTAAAGCATATGTGTTTCTGATGCTCTTGAAGTTCTGAAAGGGATTCCCTGGAATTGGAGATACAGGCAGTTTTGAGCTGTCTGTTGTGGGTGCTAGAAGCTGAACCTAGGTCCTCTCTGAGAACAGCAAATGCTCTTAACGACTGACCCATATTTCCAGGGTCCCTATCCCCATATTATTGTTGATAAGATCAATAACACTACACTACACATGATAGCTAACATTGCAAGACCACTTTTACAAACACGACATTCTCAAACTCTACATATCTTTTCCTTTATTCAGTTCTGTAACAATTCTAGCATAAATGTTCTATTATCGTTGACATTTTAGAAATGAAAAAGCTATACTTTAGAGCCATGGTTTACCTGAGATATAAAGCTAATCAAACCATAATGGGAATTAAAATACAAGTGGCCTAGCATGCCAATAAAAGGGTCAAGTTAGTTCTCCAGGGAATATGAATGTATTTCCAGGCAAGCTGTTTTTTTTTTTTTTTTTTTTTTTTTTTGTGTGTGTGTGTGTGTGTGTGTGTGTGTGTGTGTGTGTGTGTGTGGATTTTTCAAGACAGGGTTTCTCCATAGCTTTTTTGGTTCCTGTCCAGTCCTGGAACTAGCTCTTGTAGATCAGGCTGGCCTTGAACTCACAGAGATCCTCCTGCCTCTGCCTCCCGAGTGCTGGGATTAAAGGCCTGCGCCACCACCGCCCAGCTAGGCAAGCTGTTTTTAATAAATTTTGAAGCTAACGGAGTGTCCTGCCACTATGGACTGTACTGTGTTTTGGGGCATGGTGGAGCCCACTTGCAATTCTAGCGCTTGTGAGGTGAAAGCAGCAGTGTCTGTGTGTCGGTCTAGGGTTAACATAATGTATGGAGCGAGGCTCTGCCTCAAAACAACAAAAGATCACATCGTATACACCCTTTAATATCCCTTTAAGTTTTAATTTTCTTATTACCAATGTGACTAATGTCATATACATTTTGAAATGTTAGACGTGATAAATTTGAAGACTATACTGGAAGCAATGTATGAGTAGAATCTAGAGTTATGATTTCTCTTCATTACAAATTTCACACTTAAAGTTAATTTTCAGCTTATAGTTCATTACATAAAGTCAAGGCCACTATCCATGGGAAAGGGTTCTCCAACAAAATGGCCGGTCTACATGTGAATAATATTACTAGTTCTCATTAGGGACAACTGTGACTACTTATATCAACATACTAGGGCAAAGGGAGAATCAAGTCATTTTGAATGTGTTATATTTGTTTCAATTATTATTTCCCAATAAGTGGCTTTACATATCTTCCCATACTTGTAGTTACCATCTATACCATCTTAGTACAGTATCTCTTTAAGTATTTCATATATTTCTAATTGGATTATTTTCTTAACATTGAAATTAAGAATTCTTCATATCCTTCATATATTGAGATGCAATTCCTTTGTTGGCTATATGCTTTTTATTCTTCATTTTTGCTGTGTATTTTTGAGACAGGGTTTTTCTTTATCACTCTGATTATCCTGGAACTCACTATATAGACAGATTGACTTTGAAGTTTGTAGTTCAGGGAGATTCACCTTACTCTGCCCCAATCTGCTGGGATAAAAGGCATGTGCCACACCTGGCCAGATCTTCAACTTTTAAATTTTACTTGGTGAGTGTTTTTTTTCTTCTTTATTTTGGTTTTTCGAGACAGGGTTTCTTTGCAGCTTTGGAGCCTGTCCTGGAACTAGCTCTTGTAGACCAGGCTGGTCTCAAACTCACAGAGATCCGCCTGCCTCTGCCTCCCGAGTGCTGGGATTAAAGGCATGCACCACCACTGCCCGGCCACAAAAGTTTTTATGGCTAAGTATGTATATTCCCTTCTTGGATTATAATGTTGGTAAAATTTTTCAGAAATTAGCTTAGCAAAAATTACAAGTATCGTATCTACTTTCTCTTTGAAAACCATTATCTTCAGAACATTTTTGCTTGGCATATAACATCTTTATTGATGTGTAGTTCAGTCACTGTAAACACTTGGGTGTGGATGCTCTTGCAGAGGACCAGGGTGTGATTCCCAGCACCTACATGGTGGCTTACAATGGGTTTCCCTTTCAGAGATAGCCAGAGACACAAAGCATCTTCAAGACATCATGTAACAGTGAACGTGTGTATGATTACAGTGAAGAATGTTATTTTCCAGTACTGTTCACCGTAATGGTAGAGGCTAGCCTACTGATCATTGAGAAGGAACAAAGGATATTGTTGAAAGTCCAGATGAAAAAAATCATAGTTGTGCCAATACCCACCTATTTCTTATTAAGAAGAATCTATAGAAAAAATGTGTCCCGAAATTTGGCAGGGTTAGGAAGGAAGAAAAGATCATGAGAGTCACTGCTGGTGCCTAATGTACTAGCAAGGGTGCAAAATCAAGAGCCTGTGAAGTGGTCCTAGACAGAAGTAAAGATATTCAGGAGATATCAGTAAAGCAGTTGCAATTGTGTTCAGTGACTAGACATACAAGAAAGTAAGAAGTGAGAGATAATTCTTGAATTTCTGGCTTGAAAAAGTTCTCTATCCTCCCCATTTCCCACCTCAAGATTTCTTTCTGTAATACATGTCATGACAGAAGGAAGTGTGTGTGTGTGTGTGTGTGTGTGTGACTGTCTTAGTGTGTGATGTCATGAACTAAAATTGATGTAGAAAGTCTAGCAAAGACGAATAGAACCCAGGTCTGGAAATATTGAGGAACAGATATTAAATAGACACTCAGATGGCCCTGTTCCCTGGGAAGCTTGTATTGAATGCAGAAATCAGACTGCCTGTGCACATGTGGGTGTTACCAGGACGATATAATGAATGTAAAAGAGTGATAGAGTCCTTTGATGTAATACAGAGAGCCTAAGGAGAAAGGGGGGAGTGAGATTTGGAAGAGGGATAGGGAAAAGGTGTGGTTAGAAGCCAGAATGGAAAGAGTATTATCAAGATTAGTGAGGACAGGCATGAATGGTCCATAGTACTATGTATTGCAAAAATGTGAGGAGATATTCAAGGTCACACACACACACAGAGGTCCTCCTTGGACTATATGGTCCCCATGTGAAGTTGTTTTTTTTTTTTTTTTTGCATTCCCACCAAGGTTTTGTTGAATATGAACCGACTGAGGAGCACAGTTCTTTGTGTTGAAGACAGAGATTCCAGTGGGCAAGTCCCTTCCTGACCTCTGTACTCATTTCCACTTGAACAGATGAATCTCACATCAGCTTCTTCCTTATTACTCCCAGGTTCTCAGATAAGTTCTGAGACTTATGATCGCGTTCTTGCTCAAGACGACGTCTCCCTGTGACATATTGTTAAGATATATTGCATGGCCTGATGCACAGGAGTTGGGGACTATCATGTGACATATTGCTTTAGGGAACTGTATGTCTCAATTGTACCTCTCAGGCTTTGTCTTTGAGGGGTTATCTCTTTCGATCACTTTTGTATTTCCAATACTTATATCTCTTTCGATCAGTTTTGTATTTTCAATACTTTGCAAAGTGTCTACAACACAATCACCATTCAATATACACAACACGTTTTTATTCACTGCTAAAAGTCAGATACCATGTAACTTCTTTAAGGAATGGTTAAGGAAACAAAGAGATGGAAAATTGTGGAAAAATTTCCAAGAATTTCTATCAGAGATGTTATCAGAGAAATGAGGACAGATAGGACTTAGGAGACAGCTGAGCTCAGGGAATGGTGACAGAATGTGTACAGGCAAATGCCATGTCTGTCTTGGCACTGATGTCTGTTTAGAATGATCACATAACTGTTCTGATCACCTAATCATGTCTGTCATTTATCTATGTCACAGGGATGACAATTATAATCACCAGATTTCTGAATATGATAATTTTCTTATTTAGTACATTAAAAAAAACAACTCAGGATAGTGTCTGGAAGGTATTGATCTGTACATATTAACTTTTACTTTTTATAATCTGTCACATCTCGGTTCTCCCCCTCCTCAAGGTTTCCTTCTATTGCATATATGACTAACTTAGAAACAAGTCAGTTCTTGGCCATGACAAATGCTCTAAAAATAATTTTATCTCCAAGCATGGTCCTAATTACAGGTCTCACTCAATCTTCCAGTGACCTGTGTGGGTATAAGACCCTTAGAATTTCATCAGTCCATTTTGTGATGCTCTGGTTGAAATCACCCAGCCACTCCCTATATGTAGGACACAATTATTTCAGCTGACATTTGCACGTGACTATACACTTCCCCATTTAAAATTACACGACCCTGCCAATGTTTCATTATATGTGCCTTTCTTTTTAAGGAGCAACAATAAGAGTCTATTGGACTTGGTCTTCTAACTGTGCAATAGAGACTGGCAGCATCTCTATGACTTCTTTCATAGCAGAAATCGACCATTTATGCCAATGGAATGCACTCCAGGATACTGAAGCAAATTCTATATCATCACACAGAAACCCAGAAAAGTGGCTTTGAAGAGAAGTTAATTGTTGCTTATTTTAATAGAACATCAACAAACAATAAATGGCTATATAAATATGTAAAAAGATCTTTATAGACTTAAGAAAGGTAAAATACTGAGTGGAATTTGTATGTTTACATTTAATCCATTAAGACATGGATGTAAAGATAAATGACAAATTATATGTGAGTTACAATTTGCAAAGTTATTCTAAATATAAATGAAACTTATCAAAATAAAGGAAACAGCTAATTAAAAAATTAGTTAAAATATGGTGGCACATCCCTGCCATATCTGAACCAAGAATCAGCTGTTTGAAGCCATAGCAAGAAAAAAATAGGTGTGCACACAGTAACAAGGGTTTAATATCTACACAGCAGACGTCATCTGACTAACACTCTTGAACACAGCCTATTGCCAACTTATTTATTGTCTTTCAAATTTAATTATAAACTTTTAAAAAGTTTTTGTATTTTATGTATATGAGTATCTTGTTTGCTCAAATGTATGTGTTCTGTGTACATGGTTGGTGTCTGCAGAGCCCAGGAGCGGACACTACAGTCTTTGGAGCTGGAGTTACAGGCTGTTGTAAGCACTCATGTAGGTTCTGGGAACAGGACCAGGTCTTCTGTAAGGATAACCAATACTTTTAACTGCTGATGAATCAATTCAATTACATTACTCTTTTAAAAATAATTTAAAATTAATCTCTAAAATACTTCAAATTCTCATGATAAAGGAAACTTTAAATTATATATATTATATATAATGAAATGTTTTGTAGCTTAAGATATGATATATCATTAAAAATCCCTTAAGAATGAGATACATCTTTTGCTGATGTAGGAAAAGGAAAACATATTGAGAACAGATCAGATGCGAAGATAATACTTCCTTATTATAACAAGAACACAGGCACACAACAAACATTTTATTGTGGGTATATTATTATTTATGCATTTGCTGATATATAGACACATTTCCATAGAAAATTATTGGATAAATAAATCCTTATGAAATTTTGACAGAGAATGTAGTTTGAATAGTAAATGTTTAGAATGGTCACCAATCTGTATTTTCTATTAGAGTTAACGTGTACTTATTTATATAGGTATAATTTTAAGAAAATTCTTTAATTCACAGAAACAGACATTCAAAGTCACCAAGTCAATCATTCTCAACCTGTGGGTTGTGACCCTTTCACAGGGAGTACATATCAGCCTGCATAGCAGGTATTTATGATTCATAACAGGAGAAAAATTACAGCTATGATGTAGCAACAAAAATACTTTTATGGATGGAGGTTACCACAACGTGAGCAACCGTTTTAAAGGAAGCATTAGGAAGGTTAAGAACCACTTAATGACTAAGTAATTATGTTGTAGGATTTTATTCTATATACCAGAATCTTAAAGTGTCTATTTAACAAAACATCTTCAGGATATTTGTTCTGATAAAGTATCAGAAAATAAATATATAAAAGAACTCAGTTTTGTACTCTGAGGAACAGAGGTAGAAGGGTCACAAGGCAAGGCAGCCTGAGCAACTCAAAAAAGGCAAGGTTTCTTTTGATATTGGTACGTTCTTACATTAAAAAGTTCGGAACAAAAGCTGAATGTGATAATCACTTCCTGTAACCTCAGCACTTAGAAAATGAAGGCAGAAGAGGATTACAGCGTGGTTGAGATGTATTTGGGCTACACTATGAGTTCCAGGCCAGTATAGGCTAACATGAGACCCCGTATCAAAAATAACTAGCCTAAACAGAGAAGCGATAGAAACAAGAAGCAAAATGTTACAAAAACATGCATTTCAACAGAAGTTTAAACTTTTAACATATGTTTTAACTAGATTAGGAAGCACTACACTTTTTGTGTGTGTGTTTCACCCTCGCTCTCCTGGAATTCACTCTAAAGACAAGGCAAGACGTAAGCACAACGATCTGCCTGCCTCTGCCTCTTGAGTGATGGCACTGAAGGTGTGCACCACCACCAGTCTGGAAGCATCACATTTTTAATGGTCCGTTCCAGTCAGATACGAACAAAGTAAAAATTATGCAGAGTGTGTCAGAATATCAGTTACGTTAGTTTGTATCTGGTTGGAAATACAAAGATAGGGTTAAAGATAGGCAATTTCTACGAATTGTATTTCTACAAATTGTATTTGTAGAACTATAATTTTTTAAAAGTTATTTTATATCTATTTTTCAAGATAGTCTAATCTTTAAGAACGAATCACTTTTTATCGTTAAAATTCAATAAAACATAATTTTAGATATACCTAAAAGTAGAGTGGGAGAAAATCCAGTGACTTTTAAGTGCTAAGTGTTAAAATACTACTACCCCAAAATATCTATTGCTGAGAATCTCTCAAAAATTCATTATTTATAGAATTTCTAAGTGTGTGTTGAATAAGAATTTTGTTTTATACTAACATAAAGAATCTAAATTTTTATAGCAATTTACAAATGCACACAATGGTTTTGGTCTTTATCTAGCATGCTATTTGTAATATAGGAAAAAAGAAGCATTGTGTTTTCTCAGTGCTTAATTGGAGATCAATTCTAAAAGAGCTCTTCTTCTGTAACAATCCTAGCTACTTCCTTAATACTTACATCTTAAATACATACAATATGTGGAGTTTCACAGAATAATACATTACCACTGCCTTCTCAAAAAGACCACACTTTTCTGTTGATATAGATAAGCAAAAACACTCCATTTACTGGTATACAAGGCATGGTATAATAAAGTCTTTTTACCCCATAAAATCTGAATGACCCCTATTTAGGCAACTAAAATTTCATCTCAATCCCTTGTTTAGCAAAAGAAAATAGAATAAACCAACAGATAAATTAATTAATTGTTTACGCACTGAAATATCAGTGCATTAATGCACTTTAATACATGCTTATGCAATGAGAGTCTCATATAAAACCAAGAGAGAGGCTCTGAATATGATTTAGTGGGTCAAGTGGTTGCTCTGCGAGTGTGAGAATTTCAGTTTGATCTCCAGAACAAATGTAAACAAAGCTGTCCACAGTGAAATTACTTATAATCTCAGCACAGGAGAGGGTGACAATTGTAAATCCTGGGGCTGGTTGGTCAGTCTATCTGGAGAGTTCTATGCTAGTAAGAGACGCAAAATAAAAAAGACAAAGTATTCGGTGTCTGTAGTAAAGGCATATGCTACCCCTCCCAGCATGCTTACATGATTTGTATGCCACAGTTTTAAAAATTATTATGCATTTAAAAAGGAGTTATTGTGTAGTTCCCACTAGCAAAGAATTAAGTTTACAAAGATGAATGGAAGTGGGTTCTGCCTCACTAGAAGCACCTTATGACCCAGTGAATGAGGTAGAGGTAGAAAAGTCTCATGACCTCAATATAGTTACTGCTGTGATAAATGAAGTGATCAACACATGCTAATGCATTTTTTATTGATTTAGTTATTATCCATGCAACATATATTATTATTGAATTCTTGCTAGGTACTGGGATCAATGCTTAATGTAATGCTGAATAAAAAATTACTATAGACCCTATTATCATGGGGAAAGTGATGATAGTATCAAATGATAATATCATTGTAGAAACTTTATTATTTATTCTTTATAATACCATTTTGAAAGTATTCTTGTAAACTCAAAGACTGTATCTATGGTGGTTTGATAGCAAATGGCCCCCAAAGAGAGTGGCACTATTAGGAGCAGTGTGTCATTGTGGAGATGGGCTTTGAGGTCTCGTTTCTCAACCTTTACTCAGTGTGTCAGTCAGTCAACTTCCTCCTGCCTTCTGGTCAAGATATAGCCAGCACCACATCTGCCTGTAGGCTACCATACTCCCCGTCATGATAATAATGGACTGAACCCCAGAAACTGTAAACTGCCACCTCAATTAAATGTTTTCTTTGTAAAAGCTGCCATGGTCATGGTGTCTCTTCACAGCAATAAAAAAAATAAAAGCTAATAAGAAAGAAGTTAGTACCAGAGACTGGGGTATTGCTGTGATAGGCCTGACCATGTTTTTATTTGGAGTAATATGGACTATGGCACTTTGGGTTTGGAAAGCAGAGGACTACTGTAAGTACTCCTTAATGGTGCATACTAGTAGGAGCATGGAAGACAGTGGTGCTGGTAATGATCTGAAATACTGGGAACTCGCTTAAGAGGTCAGGGAAGAATTTTAGTAGGTTGCCTTGAAATCATTCTTGAGATATTTTGGTGAAGGAAGTGACTGCCTTTTGTCCTTGTCAGAAGAGTCACCCTGAGGCTAAAATGAAGAGTTTTGGATTAATTCCATTGGCAGAGGAAATCTCAAAAGAGTCTAGTATAGACTCTCTTGTATTGATATTAGTGATAACTCTAATGAAGTTTTATAATGAAAAGGAACAAGCAAAGTAGGGTAAATTACAAAAAAAAGTTAAGTTTTGAGGAGAAAAACAGCACAGAAAGTAGAAAAAAACTAAATTCTGTGTTCAGGAAGATAAACAAATTAAGAAATGGAATAAATGGAGTGACGACCTTAGGGCAAGATTGTAACCAGCTCTTCCCACAGGGCAGGGAACCCTGATTTCTCTTTGGGCTTACGAGGGAGGGGGGACTTGATTGGGGGAGGGGGAGGGAAAGGGGAGGCGGCGGTGGGGAAGAGACAGAAATCTTTAATAAATAAATAAATATAAAAAAAGAAAAAAATTAGAGCCAGGTGTGGTGGGGCACAACCTTAATCTCAGTACTGGGAATGCAGAAGCTGGCAGGTCTCTGAATTTGAGGCCAGCCTGGTCTACAGAGCAAGTTTCAGGACAGCTAAGTTGTGAAAGACAGAGTTGGTGAACAAGGGGGCCATATTCTAGCACCAGAAAACAGCAGAAGTTGACAGTTTCAGCTACGTGGTTCTGGATTTAGATTTAAAGACAGAAGAAAGGATATATGGATTATGCACTGAAGCCAGGCATGTGCCAGAGATGTCCCTGAATGGAGGCCTCATAGAGAAGTCATTGCATGAAGCTATGAAGCTAAAGCCTGTATCACCTTGGAGAACCAAAGATGTAGAGGTGCAAGAGTCGTGGAATACCTGCCAAGGAGAGCTGCAAACAGGGAGTGGAACAAGCCCAGGAGCAAGAAACATGTTGAAGTCAACAAATCTTGAAAGGAGTTGGAGATGTGAAAAACTCTTTGGCATCAGACATGGAGGTGGAAAGTTTGCAGTTTTCCCAGCTGAATTTTGTTCTTGCTTTGGTCTAGTATTTCCATGCTATGTTCTCTTCTCTGCATTTGAGAATGGTAAAATATATCCTATGCCATTATATGTTGGAAGCATGTTATCTGTTTTTTTTTATTTTGATTTTTATAGGGGATTACAGTTAAGAGATTGCCCTGTGTCTAACATGAGACTTTGAAATTTGAAACAAGTTTGAGTCTGTGAGGGGACTTTTTAATTTGAACTGAATACATTTTTTTTGTATTATGATATAACTATAAGCCTTTGGGGGCCAGGGAGTGGAATGCGATGGTTTGAAAGAAAATAACCCTCAACGGGAATAGTAGTATTAGGAGGTGTGGCCTTGTTGGACAATGTGTGTCACTGTAAGGCAGGCTTTGAGATCTCTCTTGCTCAACCTTCCTTCCGTGTGACAATCAGTCGAGCTCCTTCTGCTTTCTGGTCAAGATAGAGACTGTACTACATCTGCCTGAAAGCTGCCATGCTCCCTTTCATGATGATCATGGACTGAACCTCTGACACTGTGAGCCACCACCTCAATTACATGTTTCTTTGTAAGAGTTGCTGTGGTCATGGCATCTCTTCACAGCAATCAAAAACCCTAACTAAGACAATGCCTTCATATATCTGTCTGTTTTTAAGTAGAGGCCCTTGATACCTGCTTTGCTTAGAGACCATTTCAAATAGCAACACGAAAAATAACTATTAACAAATGAATCTGTAAATATTAATTTAAGTAAAATGACAGAAACAGAATCAGCAGGATTATTTTAACCTTTCCTTATTCTGGCGATAAAACACAAAGCTTTTCCCCCTCCCCACTCCCAGGTATAAGATTGTAAAGGAAAGCTAATGTCTTAAGTTGCATAAATATCTCTTTTCTAACTTTCCTTTTACTCATTCTTTTGTCTTTCACATCATGCATCTTGATGCCATTCATTTTCCTGTACCTTCATACTGTCCTCTGCCCTTGCACCCCCCCCCAAAGAAAATTTAAGATAAAACAGAAAAAGAAAAAAAAAAGGCTCGGGGAATCTCCTCATGAACGTTGTAGTAAGACACAGTGTGTCACACAGTAAAGTCACGCAGCAAACCCCTTTGTCCACATATCTTGCAAGTGCTCATTGCAAAGAGTCTTTGGTCTGGTTCAAGGCCTCTGGTTTCTGCAACACTATTGATGCCAGGTCCTCACTGGGACTTCTCTTGTTTATCCTGCTGCTGCCCTATGTTATGGAAATCCTGAAGTTTTGGGTCTGCAGGACTGGTCACTTCAAGTGTTCCAGCAGATCACAGATAGGGTAGATGTTGGGGTGGACCAACTCATAATCCTGGTTCTGGGCCTGGGTAGTTGCCAGGTTGGGCAGCCTGCCAGCTCTCCCTTGTCCTCACTACCAGAGTGAGTTCCCCGGCATTGCCTTGGCGAGTTCACCCTTTGCAGCCATGAGCAAGGGGTGGGGCCAGTTCTCCTGCTTTCATGTAGGGTTGGATCTCCCTCATCTGCGCCATCGGGCCCAGCTCTACTTTGTTGCCCAAGCAAGGTGCATGGGTCACCCTCCTGAGGGCTATAGCCATGAGGAGCAGGGAAAACTCTCCTGCTCTTGTGACCTTAGGTCCAGCTCTCCCACCTGCCTCAGTGAGGAGTGGGTGGACACATCTCTCTCCTGCCCATGCCGACACATGCCAGGTGGATACTCTTGTGATATGCCCTTGATATATCACAAATGGCGATAACTCTTCCATTCTCACAGTATCAGAGCTGGCTCATTCACACCTCTGCCAATGGGGTTGGCTCTATTATGCTGCCCAGAGCCTGGCAGCGGCAGCTCTCCTGCACTTATCTCAGGACCAACTCTTTTTTGTTGTTGTTGTGTTAAGTATTTTTTTTAATTAATTTATTAAAGATTTCTGTCTCCTCCCCCCCACAGCCCCCCATCAAGTCCCCCCCCCGTCAGCCCAAAGAGCAATCAGGGCTCCCTGCCCCGTGGGAAGTCCAAGGACCACCCACCTCCATCCAGGTCCAGCAAGGTGAGCAACCAAACTGCCCAGGCCCCCACAAAGCCAATACGTGCAGCAGGATCAAAAACCCACCGCCATTGTTCCTGAGTTCCCAGCAGTCCTCCCTGTCCACCATGCTCAGCAAGACCGGCTCTATCCCGGGCTTTCTTCAGACCCAGGCCAGCTGGCCTTGGTGAGTTCCCGATAGAACATCCCCATTGTCTCAGTGTGTGGGTGCACCCCTCGTGGTCCTGAGTTCCTTGTTCGTGCTCTCTCTCCTTCTGCTCCTGATTTGGACCTTGAGATTTCAGTCCAGTGCTCCAATGTGGGTCTCTGTCTCTGTCTCCTTTCATCGCCTGATGAAGGTTAATATTCGGGAGGAGGACTATATGTTTTTCTTTGGGTTCTCCTTCTTATTAGCTTCTCTTCTACCTGCCTCAGGCATTGCAAGGTACATAGTTAAAAAGTAGCACAGAGTTTGGTATGGCTCTCCTAACAGCCCACTCTCACAAGAACTCAGGGTCGCAGAATAGCCACAACAATCCCCTCTGAGGACCAAGTTCCAAATGACCTAATAATGACCTCCCTCTAGGTCCACGTCTTAAAGGTCTAGGGCACTTCCCTGTTTCATCACCCTGGCAACCATACTTCCGTTACACAAATGCTGGGGGAACAAGACATATTCTAATTACAAAACCAGGAGAGACAGACAGGCCAGCATACAAACAGACAGGAGAGAGAGAAGGGGGAGTGGGGATCTGAAAAGAAAGTAACATTATCTCATTAATGTGGTTATTACTCCACATATCTGTTTAGCATCTTTTAAAATGAGCATGCCTCCTTAGGAGTGATCATACTTTCCTGAGGGGTGTTTCCTTGTCCAGATGATTGACTAGCACAACTGGATTACCTTGTTTGCTTATGTTTCAGGTATCTTGAAATGTTAGGTCTCCAGCTATGACACATTATAAAGGATTATGCCCTAAAAACAGCTAAGTCTAAATGATTTCAAACAAAAGTTACTGCTGTTTATTTTACTACATGTTATAAAGATGTCAACAATGGAAACAGCTAATGGGATGTTCATTCATGGATAGGACAAAGATTCTGTGAGAAAATTTCTGACTGGTAACTTCAGCATATTTTTCATAGGTTCTTATTAATTAAGTTCTGATGGATTTTGTAAAGAATCCATTTTCTGATATTTTACCACATAAAGAAATTAAAAAATATATAATATTGAGAGAATCCTCATACTGACTAATATTTTTGCAGATTATTAAATTTTAATTAATTGAAAATTCTTTAGAGTATATATATATTCCTTATATATTGTGCCAATATTTTATTAAACTGATGTAGAAATTAAATAGACTTTAATGCTTCTGTTTATAAAATATTAACTTGAATTAATGGATTCTCTCTGTCCAAGTTACATGGATTAATTGATGTTAGGAATGAAACCAGAAAATAAATTGACCAATAATTAAATCAAAGGAAAAGATGCCTCTGATAATCAACTGGTCAATGGGATTGATGACATTGTCCATATAAATATCTGAAATTCTGCAAAGCATTTCCCTTGGATTTTCAGTTTGTATTTTTAATGCATTGCATCTTAGCATTGGTACTGCAGAACCATACTCTAAACATAATTTAGTTTATGTTTCATTTGTGGGAGAGTTAATGATGTTGGGAAGTAAGTAGTGCTAAGAAATTATAAAAGATAGATTTCCTTCTTTAATGGAGTCATTAAAGATCATTTTGCTTTTGATGCTTATCTTAGAAAAATTAGTTTCTGGGATCAAGGAATCTGAGCATTGTTTATAAGCCATTATATCCCATCCATAATAATTATAACCTCATAAGAGGAAGTAGAAGAGGCGGAGAGGAAGGAGAAAAAATATACTTGTGTTGATGGACTGACTGGAAACTTTAAAAAATATTTTCAGAATGCTATGGGTGGCATTAGTCTTCTAACCTACCCCAGCTGTTCATGTCTCTAGCTGTAAACTTGGGCAAAAGGTATCAGACCTGCACATTGGGACCCTGTTACCCACCTCTGTTGGAGAAAGACAGCCCATTCTTCTTGGTAGAGACAGGCAGGACCTGAGGTAAGAAGGCCAAAGTTTTTGGAAGTGATGCATTTCTATTAGGAAACCCAACACTGAATAGAGTCAAAGTGAAGTGCTGATGAGCACCCAAGACAAATGGGACAGAGACCAGAAGGACAGGCCAAGTACACACAGTACTTCCCTCCTGGTCTTCTGGCAATAAAACCATCTTCAGGTCCTAAATCAGGTGGGTTGGGAACCTTTTGGGGATGAAATGATGATTCTGGTACTGAGTGCATGGAGAAATGAAGAATGAAAGTAAAACATTTTAAATACATGTTTCTGAGTCATTATTTTAATGTGATGTGTGTGTATATGTGTGTGCATAAGTGTGTCTGCATGTGTATGTGTTTGCATGTATAAGTGCAATACACACAGAAAAAAATAAAGTTTTATTGGAGTCTGCTTTAGTAATAAGCACTTTCTAATGTTTAGGGTCATCCTGTGTTGAGGGTTTGGAAGTAGATTATCACCTCTTTCCATATGTTCCATTCATTTGTAGATTCGAGTTGAAGATTATCTAACAGAACACTGACATTCTCATGATCGAGGGCAAAAGTCTACTCAAGTGACATGGTATCAAAGTTGGTAGCTCAGAACAATCTCTGAGCATCAGAAGTGTAGGCTTGACTTAAGTTCTGAGTTGCAGGATACTAAAACCAAGGTGTCTGCTGTTGGCTCTCCCTGAGAGGGTTCTTGGGAGAACCTACTTCCCTGTACATTCAAGTTCACAGCAGAGTACAGTTCTTGAGGGTGGGATTTAGCTCTCCTTTTCCTTGCTGTCTCTCACAGAGGGATGTTTTAGTTCCTAGTGTCTCTCTGAAGTCTGGGCACACAGGCTCCCTAGGTCTTAAGACAAATGTTGGGGAACACCACATCTTCCTCATGTTTGATGTGGAGTACCCGGGGAAATAGCAGTTGACCCTCATGTCTGTTAAAATTGCTCCCTTTGTGGTTAAACATTTTCTAAGATTCTGATAGGTTCTTCCTGCTAAAGCAGTAGGTATGAGATTGGGGGGGGGGGTCTCCTTATCCATGACACATACATATGTTCTTATCCTCAGCAGATACCAGCTTCATTTATCATTTGCACTGCCCCTTTGACCCTCCTTATTGATTTTTCAATAAGATCTCACGAAGAATAGTATAAAAGTTAAATCTGGTCTCCATCACACTGTGGGAGACAGAAACAGTCACTTTATAACAATGAATATGCAACCCATCCCAGAAATATTCATTAAGTCACTGTAGGCATAACAAACCCAGAGTCTTTAAACTCCTCTCTACATCTCTGGTTAACTCGCTCCTGTGTCTTTGCAGGATGTGTTTGCTTTCTGTCATTGCAATAAATCTTCCCTGGGGCACACCTTTGCTATATCTCTAACGGCAATAAATCTGATTCTTTGTTGTCCACTTTTGAATTCCATCCTCAGCTGACCAAGTCCTTCCTAGACTCCCAGTTTCAGTGGCAGATTCACCAGATAATACAGGACAATCTTCCGATTTTTAAAGTTAGTGATTAATGACCTTAATTATATCCACAGAGTCCCTTCACCATAGTACTTAGAATAGCGTTTGGCTGAATAAGTGGGAGACAAGAGTCTTTGGGGGACATCTTTAAAGTTTTGACTTTAGACTTTTTTTAAGAGTGTGATAAATCTCCTAATATCTACAAGTATTCAAGGGACTGTTGAAAAAGTAAGATCGATAGAAAAAAAGAAAACTCCTCTTGAGTTGGTAAGAAGTGCACTAGAAGAGAACGGTGACCCAAGCTTGGAGGAATTATGTATCTGTCTTATAAAACTGCTTTATAAAAGAAATAAAGACATTTAAAATTTGTTTCTGGGGCACGGAGTCCCCACTCCATGCTTCTGTATCCAGAGTAAAGGCATTTGAACCTGGACACAGAAGGGGATTCAGATGCAGGATAGCATTGGAGTCAGGGAGGATCAAGGTAGGAGGGCTTGCAGCCTCAGTAGTAGGTAGGCAGAAGATAGAAAGGGGAGAATGGAAAGGTCTGGCTTCCGAGTAGGAGTCAGAAAGTAGGAAAGCCCAGCAATGGGGTCTGCAGATGTTGAGGAGCAGGCTTCTGAGGTGCACAGATACTTGTCTTTTAGATCAGTGTCGCTCTTATTCCCAAACCTTGGCATTGATCATGTCATTTTTCTTTACACTGTTTGGTTGAGGCTGATCTTTTTTTCAGAGTCCAAAACATTATTTCCTCTACAGCATGAAGGGTCACATCTCAAAAAACTCCTCACCTAGTCTACTCATGGTGACCTTGCCTGTTTACCTCAAAGTGCATGTTGCTACAATGATTAATATTGATTGTAAATTTAATAGGAGTTGGAATCAACTAAAGGACACTCATTTAGGAAGGTCTTTGAGGGTATTTCTGTGAAGAAATAGCTGGAGGAAATAGACTCACTTCCATAGTGGTGACCAATATGCTCCCGTGACAGCCCGGAAATAAAGAAGTCAAAAAAAAAAATAAAAACAAAACAAAACAAAAAACCCACTTATCAATGTGGAATATCAAGTTCGTCTTTAGTTCTCATGATGTATTTTTTTTTGAATCTCAGTTCCACACAGTTTTATACTTTGAAATTATTGACTTTTTATTTTTGTTCATATATGAAAATACATGGATATGTTTCTGTGCACATATGTCTGTGAGTGCATGCCACATGTGTATGGGTGCCCATGGCTACCAGAAGTTGGTGTCAGATCTCCATCTTTCCAGGCCCTCCGTACTTTTAAAAATAGGAACCTAAAATGGCCAGACAAAAATGGTCCTTCAAAATTTCAAGGGGGCAAAGAGAATAAATCCAAAGTCATACGGATTTGCTGTTTTGCCTCTGCAAGAAGGAAATGGGTGCCATCTGGGAGGAGATTTCATTTGCTGCCTAATTAATTCTCCATGTTTCCTGATATTTTTTAGATACAACTGGAAAAGGGAACAGATGGTGTTGTGCATTTACCTATTGCCTACTGTGATCTTCTCCCTAATTAATCTAAATACAGCGCCCATTATTTAATCTTAATCAAAACTTCAACTAGCTAAGTTTTTTTTTTGGTATCATTATGAAGTTATTTTCCTCTGTTCCCATTTGCCTAATGCATCCTGATGTTTGCCTTGAGTTGTAAGGCCTTAAAAAGGTTTGAAGAAGCATCCACATCAGGCATGCTGTTTCCTGTTAAGTGCACAGCAAGCAGATCCTCCAGTTTTTAATGTCAGAACTCTAATCCAAGGAGAACTGACATGGACTGTCTCAATTTTTTTAAATTAATGACTCATATAAACACAATAAAGCGCATATTCTTTTTTTTGAATGTTTCAATTTGTTTTAATTTATGTGTCTTGCTGTATGGATGCCATGTGAATGCAGGTACTTGCACAGGCCAGAAGAGAGTGTCAGATTCCGGGAGCTGTTTTTACAGAAGGTTGTGAGACTCCTGACAGGGACACTGGGAGCAAATCTCAGCCCTTGTGAAAGAGAAACATAAGCTCTCAGCAGTTGAGCCATCACTCTAGCCCTTCATATTCTTTATTAGAAATAATAATAAAGATTCTGTAGTAATGCCTAAGATTATATGTACAGGACTTAGGACTGTGAAATATAAAATATCTAATTTTCCTTGTTAACATTAATAAATATTAAATATTCTCTTTAATATTACTGAATTGGTGGCTTTCAAAAGTATTGATAATAAGTATTCAGCATTACATTTAATATTTTTCTGGTATTGATTGATAACATCACCCAGTCAGTTTCTTTTTTGTTGCCTCTTATAATTGTTTGAAGAAAATTAATAATTAGAGAGCCTGTGATTTCCTGTTAAAAATGATTTTTTTCATATTTACAATAAGCTAATAGAAAAATATATCCAAGGAAGAGTAGTTATGAATCACATGAGAGTTACTTTCATTTCATTTCCTTTTATTCTTTAAAAAGAATTTTTCCATTTTATGGAAAATAGATTACTTTCCCATATAATATATACTGATTATAATTCCCCTTTCTCCACTTCACCTAGTTCCTCCCCACTTCCCCCTCTCTGGATCTGTTCCCTCTCTGTCTCTTATCGGAAAAGAACAGGCTTCTAAGAGACAACAACCAAATATGACAAAATAATAAGATGAAGCAAAAACAATCATGTGGGACATGGCAACCTAACAGGAGGATAAGAGTCTCAAGAGCAGGCACATGAGTCAGAGAGCCACTTGTTTTCACAGTCCAAGACTCCCATAAGAGTACTAGTGTAATAGCTTTAAGGTATGAAAAAACTCATGTAGGCCCCCAGTCTCTGTGAGCACATTTGTTCCTAGCTTAGTTGGTTCAGAGGTTCTTGTTCTCCTGCTTTTCCCCCACCCACTCTGGCTCTTCTACTCTTTCTTCCTCCTCTTCTATGGACTCCCTGAACACTTAGGGGAGGGAGTTTATGGAGATCTCCCATTTAGACCCTCTCCACATAATGTGTGGCTGTGAATCTCTGCTTCTGTTCCCATAGGTTGTCAGGGCAAGAACCTCTGATGATGCCTGGATAAGGCACTGATCTATGAGTACAGCAGAATATCATTAGGAGTCATTGTATTGATACAGTTTTTTTGTGTATTTAGAGTAGCAGTGTTTGGTTTTACCTTAGGTTTCTGGGTGATCTAGTCTCTGGTTCTTGGTTACCCAAGCAGTGTCAGGTAACCTCCTTGTGGAGTGGACCTTAAGTCAAATCAGGCATTATTTGGCTACTCCCAAAAGTTTTATGCCACCATTGCTGTACCAGATTTTTCTTTTTGGGACACCAACCAGCTTCCAAATAATGACACTGAGACTTCTTATTAGTTATGAATGCTAGACTTTATCTTAGCTCTTATATTAATCTGTTTCTTTTTATCTACATTTTGCCTTGGGGCTGTTTATTTCTCTTTCTGTATATCTTACTCTGCTGTTGTTGCTGTGTCTGAATAGCTGGCAGCTGCCTGGCTTGTGGCTCAATGCATATCCCCCTCTTTCTCCTTGTCCTCTCCTCTCTTCTCTCCCTTTTCCTCTCCTCTTTTCTCTTCTTGAGCCTAGATTTCTACTCCTATTTATTCTTTCTGCCCACCATCCCCACCTTCTCTCTCTCTGCTTAGCTATTGGCCATTCAGCTTTTATCAGACCAATCAGGCACTGTAGGTAGGCAAGGTAAAATAGAATCACATCTTTTCACAATTAAACAAATGCACCATAAACAAATGTAACATATCCTCACATCATCAAATACAGCAGAAGCAAATATAATACACCATTACACAGCTAAACATTCCATTGCATAAACAAATGTAACACATCTTTGCTTAGGTAAAACAATATGCCATGACACATTGATCTAGCAGGCAGGACATACTGTAGGTCAAAGGTTTTGTGCCTAGGTAGGTTTCTACATTTCTCTTTTGGGTTCTGCAGAGCATCCTCCCTCAGCAAAGAGATTAGAATGTAAGGTTGAAAGTTTCATGTAGGAATCAGTTCGACTTTTTCATATTCAATGATCTGTGTGGATATTGTCTCTAGAAATAGGGCCCAGCTTTAAGTTTCTGAAGAACAACTTTTTGTCTTGGCCAATAACTCATTTGAATGCAACACAATACTGCTACTCTAGGCCTTACCTTCTGACAACAGATGCCCTGTTGAGACTCCATGTCTCTCATTACTAGGAATACTCACTCGGATAACCTTTATATATTTTAGGAAGTTTCCACTGAACTAGGAGAAGATCTTTGTGCTCATTGGGTATGGGGTCAGAGAGGGAAGGGAGATCACAGCAGGTTTCCTTAACAGAGTTAGAGATGAGACTGGGGGTAGGGTGTTGGATCTCAGGTGCTGTAGGCGAGGTGTGGGTCAGCCTTCAGGCACTTATTACCCTGGGAGAAGTGGCCCTTGTTTTGTCAGGAGGGGCTGGCTGGGATTGGTGTCTGGAGCAGAGAAACACACTGAGGGAGAATGGTCAGAAAGGGAAGATCTTTGGGATCCACAGGAGATGGGGATGCAGGGAAGGTTAGCAGGCGTGTTGTACCGCAAAGATGAAGATAAGGCTGGGGAGGGATCTGGGCAAACAGGAAACTACTTTCATTTCTTATAGCTATAAAAAGAATAACTAATTATGAATTAGTACAGAAAATGACCTCAATTAAGTAAACATACATTTTATTTTAATAAAGTAATTAACCTAATGGCAAAGTGATTATATTTAACATATGTTTATAGATCTTATAAATACATATATGCATTTTCCCAGTAAACAGATTGTGTTTCTTCCATCAGTCAAGGTAGGATAGTTTCTATTTCCTGACCCTAGGACTTCTTTACCAAGCCAGGCAGTTTAAATGACTGTTTAGGGTAATACTTTCCTTTGGAAACTAGTTAGTTGGAGAAGTGATTCATTATGCATTCCATTTTTTTTTTTTGCTACAGTTTACCTACACACTTATCATTCTGCACTGCTATTCAACTTTGGCTTTTTACATGACTGTTTCACAAATCTGCGAGGCTGGTTCCAGGAATCAGAGATCATATCTAATTTACTTTTTATCCTCAGAATCTGGAAATGGGCTTGGCACATTGTTTGGGATCAACGAGTGTTACAAAATGAATGAATTGCTCACATTTACCTGGAAGGGTGATAGTTTGAACCAAGACACACTCAGCATGCATTTTACCCCGGTGGAGAATAATGAACCTGATTATTGAGTGGATGTGAAGAGACCCACAATAATTCTCCTTAAGGAAATATCTATTCTTTCCATGCCCAATTGTTTCACCCTTTTTTTTCATCCTCTTTTATGCTCCAGGAAAGCAGAGACAAGCCTAAGCACAGGTCTCTGTGAATGCCTCAGTCGGGACTGCCTATTGGTTGTTACTGCTGAGCAGCTACAGCAGAATGAGTTCACTGCTTCTATGTCTTAAGACATTCCGACTGTGCCCTGGAGTCACTACTGCCCTCATTTGTAACTTTCATCCGTGCTCAATCAATAAACAATGTCAATCTCCTTGTATTCTCCCTAAGGTATTTTCGTCTCCTCCCTGCCCATACATCATGTCTAAGGAATATATTCAGCTCTTATATGTGGCTTTTCTATAACTTATATGGCAGAAATAACCAAAATGTCTGCTTATGAAGGCACCTCAATCAAAATGTAACTGGTATTACTACTCCTAATGAATAATATTCCAGATTCTACTGAAATTTATTCATCAGGAGGGAAATTATCCCATCAAAAAACCCACTGTAGTGCAATTTAACACTTTATGACATTCCTCTAATACTATGACATCATATGTTACTTTTTAGTTTGTTTTGGAGATTTTCTCAGAAATCATATTGTAAATCTAAAGATACCTCATCAACATCTGAATGGGACTTCTTAATAACTTAATTCATTGGTGTTTAGACCTATTCAGAAGCATCCTTTCTGTGCTTCCTACATAGTTATTAACATTTAGGTTTTCATCACTTCCTGGAATTCACTTGTTTTTACTTCTGTTTCTCCATTATTTTTTTAATACAGTACTCAGTTTTAAACTCTAATTTGTTGACACTTTTGTTGCAGTTTTTGTGTATGGTATATTTGTGTGTATGTGTTTCTGTGTAGGTATGCCTGCACAAGTATGGGTGTGGTGGCCAATTGTCAATGTCGAGTGTCTTCCTCAATTACTCTCTACCTAATTCCTTTTTGCAATGGAATTTGTCACTGAAGCCAGAGTTTACTGATTTGTATAGATTGGTTGTCTCACAGTCCTCAGGGGTCCTCTTGTTTCTGTCTCCCCAGCCTTGGATTACAGGGACAAGTTGCCATGCTCTGGCTTTTTATATTGTTGCTGGGAATCTGAGCTCAGGCCTTAAAGCCCAAGGAAAAGCACTTTACCAACTGAGCCATCTTCTCAGCACCTCTAATGTAAGTTTAGGGATTGTGTTAATTTACAAATTGTATTTTTAAATGTATTTTGCTTGTTTGTTTTCTTGTTTCCTTCTCTGACAGGAGCTTCCTCTCACTTATGTATCATAGAAATCACTATGTAGCCCAGATAGGCCTTGAACTTGTAGCTTAAACCTCCTGAGTACTGAGGTTAAATGCAATAAATCACCACATTCAGCTCCAAGTAGAACTTTTTATCTTATTTTTTCAAGCAATTTTTTTTTTTTAATTTTACCTACAAATCCAAGTTACCACTCGGTCCCCTCTTCCTTTTTTCCAAACCTTCCCCCACCTGGCCTCCCATCCGCCCCTTAGAGAGAATAAGGCTTCCCATGGGGAGTCAACAAAGTCTGGCACATCTCTCTGAGGCAGGACCAAGGCCCTCCTCCCTATATCTAGGTTCAGCACAGTATCCCTCCAAAGAGAATGGGCTCCAAAAAGGCAGTTCTAGCACTAGAGATGAATCCTGGTCCTGCTGCCAGTGACCCTACAGATGACCCAAGCCACACAACTGTCACCCACATTCAGAAGGTCTAGTTTGATCTTATGCAGGTTCCCCAGCTGTCAGCCCAAAGTCAGTGAGCTCCCACTAGCTCAGGTCAGCTGTTTCTGTGGTATCTCCATCATGGTCTTGACCATCTTATATCAGTTAGAATGACTGCTATCAAAACCACCAATGATAGCTCATGCTGGAGAGGATACAGAGTAAGGGGAACCCTCATCCACTGCTGGTGTGAGTGAAAACTTGTACAGCCTATTTGGAAATCAGGATGGTAGTTTCTCAAAAAATTGGGAACCAATCTACCTCAAGACTCAACAGTACCACTCTTGGGCATATATTCAAGTAGAACTTCTAATTTAACTTCTATCTTTCAATCTATTTAGAGATTTTTGTGACATTATAATCCTTATATCATTCAAAGGAAATTAATGATTGAATTATTTTGTTTGAATAATTTGTTAAAATTAGAACAAAGATACAGAAGGACGGAATGACTTGCAAGAGCCTATCAAGTTGTATATCTGGGAAGCCATCCACAGTAGTCTAATTCTGGACTAGTAAGTGAGAAATGAATGACATGGTAGAATTGCACATTTAGTAGACAGGACAATCCCTTTAAGTATATTCATCTGTCATTTTCTCACAATACTTGAATATAAGTGTAATAAGGAAAAGGCACTACAGACAACTAAAAGTGAAGGGAGGAAAATGCTCCTATCTTTATTTAGATATCATAGGGATTTCATATTAACAAATGTAAGTATAAAAAAGCTACAAGTTTACGTCTAAGAAGCCCAGTTCACAAGCCTGCACCCATGTGGGCAAGCAGTCCTTGGGCTCCACAAGGCAACAGCACATTCCCTTCTCTTTTCCTTGCAAGGAGCATCGACCTTGTTTAGTGTCCTTAATCCCACTCAGACCATAGCAACCTCAGTGATTCTGTTCTCTTAAAGAGCTCTAAAACAGTTGGACCCACAGCCAAACATTAGGTAGAGCTCCAGGAATTCCACTGAGGAGAAGGAGGAAGGATTATAGGAACCAGAGGTGTCAAGGACAGCACATAAGAACACAGCCCACATAGTCAACTAAGCAGAGCTCATACGAGCTCACAGAGACTGAAGTAGCAATTAGGGAACCAGTAAGGGTCTGACCTAGATCCTCTATAGTGATATTTTATTCATGTTTTAATAAATAAAGCTTGCCTGAAAATCAGAGGGCAAAACTAAGCCACTACAGTCCTCTGCATATATGTTATGAATGTGTAGCTTGGAATTTTTGTGAGATTCCTAACAGTGGGAGTAAGGGCTGTCTCTCACTCTTTTGCCTACTTTAGGAACCTTTATCTCATACGGGGTTGCCTTATCCAGCTTTAATATAAGGGTGTGTGCCTAGTCTTGTTACTTGTTTATGCTGTGTTTGTTCGATATACTTGGGGGAGGGCTTGCTCCTTTCTAAAGGAAAACAGAAGAGGAGAGGTTCTGGGGGAGAGGGGAGGTTGGGGTAGCTACTGAGAGGAAGACACTGCAGTCAAATGTAATATATGAGAAAAAATAAAAAATAATCCCAAGCCAGATGCATTGGAAAAAAAGAAAGAAAGAAAGAGAGAGAGGGAGGGAGGGAAGGAGGAAAAGAGAGAGAGAGAGAGAGAGAGAGAGAGAGAGAGAGAGAGAGAGAGAGAGAGAGAAATGAAGAGAAAGTCAGAACTTTTCTGTTATGGATTTGTGCAAGTTTTCAAAGTCCTTCAAAACTGGGTGATCAGAGGATTCACACAGAAAGTCATAGGTCAACACACAAGACAGGTTAGTAGAGAATGGTTTGGTAACTGCTAATTCTATGCAATATTTTTTAAAGAAAATAAATAAAATAAAAATCCCCAAAGAAGTGATTTCACTTTACATAAACTCAAATTAAGCTAATGAACAAAAATAAAACCCCAAGTATTCTAACGGAAATTTTAAAAATCTCACTCAAGAATGAATTTGACACAGTGTCCAGTGGGTAAAAAGGACTTGGTAAGTAGTACTTTCATGGGAATGCAAATAAAGATGCAAGTACTATCTCACCTTGTTCTTCAGATTGCACAGGGATAACTGAAGGAATTTTAGAGTTCGGGATTCCTTGCTTTGTGAACTTTAGCTTATCCTCAACCAAAGAATTACTTACTCCTTTAATTAGTGATTAATTAGTGAACCTAGAGAACAAATGTACTAATTAAGTATAAGTCATTTAGTTTTCAAAGCTTTTAAAACTGATTTATTTTAAAATTTAACTAAGTGGAGAAATGGCTTCTAAGAATCTAGTTACATTCCCCAAACTTAAGTTCAGGTGTCACAGCTGGGTGAGTGAAGGGTGAAAAAAATAAATAAATAAATGAGAGATGCTTCATGGACACTTGAGTAAATGAAAAGCATCCATGCAACTGGGGTAAGAGTTCCACCTGGTTCATAGAAAAATTGATGTGTAAAGAGAGAATTTGTGTCCATCTCCATCCCAATTAAAATGACAGGTCTCTGGTTTCAGTTGCGAAGAAGGCATAAAGGGAACATATAAACATATCATTATTCTAAAATTGTAAAACCCTGTCTCCCATTTAGGTGCACAGCTTATTAAACTTTTGGATGATTAAGCCAGGAAAGAATTAGAAGCAGCAGTTTTCTTTTGTTTCTGCAGCAAATTCCTAATAACATTTTTATAGCCTGTCTAAAGCAATGGCTTAAATCCTAGTTTATCTCAACATTTAAGCTTCTCCGTCTTTCCATTTATATACAGTAATAAATATCCATCTTCATCACTGTGGAAGATAAACTATTTGTATTCTCATCTTATTCTTCATAAGCAATTTCAAATATTGCCACAAATAAAAGGGAAAATAAGCTAGGAGTTAAATAAGATAATGGTGAGTTAGATACTGTACAGTATATTTCTAAACCATTAACAAGCAAATGGGATCTAAACAAATCAATATCAGAACCTATAAAAGCATGAAAAGGCAAGACATCAGCATTTAAAGAATGCTCTTGTCAGTATATTACTGGAATCTGCTACAGACATGTGCCCTGGGGAGTAGTCAATTTACTTTTATTGCTCTGGTTATGAGTTGACTATTCAGGGTGAAGTAGTCAGGAGATGGTGAGAGAAAACCATTTGTTGTCTCTAGTCATTTGGGGTGGACTCTTACAAGGTGAGATGCAAAAAATCACAGCAGTGTCTAAGCAAGATGCCACAACATTCCAGGAAACCCAAGGGACTGTTAGAGGAATTTGAATACATGTAAAGTTTTCACTCATTTGAAACCTCCTGAGCATTACTCGAGGACTTATGACAAACATCTTGACTCCCAAAACGCTGGAAGTCAAATTGGTACTTTAAAAACATTAGCCGATAAATGTTAAGATGGGGTAAGTTTTAAGAAAACTTAATTGATCTGCTCCTACTAGAAGACAGGGACTACTCCAGACAGAACCTTTTATTCTTTCAGCCGATTATGGTCTCCTTTATTGTCAATTATTATTTTCCCTTTCCTATGATGGGAAATGAGACTGGTTGGGAATCTCACTCAATAATGAAACCCTGGGTTTTCTTTTAAGTGTTTCAGAATGGCAATTTTCATTAGTCTTTGAGTGTTTATTACAGCTGAGCTCTCCCTGGGTTCCATTCTTGCTGCCACCTCTTTATTTCACAGAGCCTCATCTGCACTGGATACCTCAGGGGCATTAATCTGCTCAGCTTGCCACTCCAGAATACATAACAGAATGAAGGGCTTAAGCAACAGATTTTTATGTTTGGGAATTAGAAGTCCAGGAACAATGTGCCCTCAAGGGCTGGTTTTTGATGGGCTCTTTCTTCCTGACTTATAGAGAGCATTCTTCCTATAGTCTTTTTTTCAGTGTGCCCTCAGGGAAAAAAAAAACACTTTTACATGTTCCATTGCTTTTCATAAGGACATCAGCCCTATAAGATTAAAGAACTTCATTAATGTTAACTATCATTCTAATATTTCATATTCAAATCTGTATCACACTGGGGTGTCAGGCTTCAACACACAAGAAACAGATGTGTGATAACGCAGGATCTCTCATTTTAGTCATTTCATTCCATAATGCATATATATAAATTTATAAATATATATAAATAAACATAACATATAGTTATATAAAAATTATTTGTTTTTGAAACATGGTCTCAGGTAGCCCAGGCTGGTCTTGATGCTTCTATCTCAATGTTTCAAGTGCTAGGATTGCTGGTACACATCATCACACACTGCTCAGGTATTCTTTTATTTTGGTTTTGAGGATTTGAGTTCAAAATTTGCCAGGAAGTTCTAATAAAGCAGAAGCACTACATAAATTACTCCATTTTGTTTTGGAAAGTTCTTGCAAACAAAATTGCTAAGTCATGTGATCTCATGGCTCTTTTATTAGACATGGTTTGCTTTACATGAGCCATCCCACTTGGGAGCTTGAAGCTGAAGTACTGTGACTTTAATACTGCATACATTCTTATTTATGAGGATAGGAATGAAGTTGTCTTAAAAACCTTCACTCCGTCTACCAATTCTGAACTCAAATGTGGATGCAGCTTTGGAACAAACCAATATGTATGGGTTAGGCAAAGTTCAGACTCATTCTAGAAACATGATAGGGTATTCTTGTAACTACCAGCATGAAAAACAAAAGGCAATAAACAAAAGCATAAAATAAATAGATAAGTGAATAAATAGAAAAAATATTCTACTTAATAACATGTAAAAAATCTTGAGCAGAACATTGGTAGAAAGGGGGATGTACTAGCCCATTTGGATAATGCGTCACACAAATGTAAGAGGTTATTGGATACTACCGGGAGCACTGTTCTGGTCACAATGGTAACATAGCTTGGATAAGTCATGCTGGTGTTTTAGTGACTTGTGGAAAGTAGAATATAAGTAATGGAATCGAGTACTTAACTGATGCAATTTATAAAGGTACTATGAAAGGAACATCTCACTTCAACTTCCTGTCTGCATTTAACAGAACATGAGAAGAGAAAGATGAAGAATTGTAGCATTTAAAGCAAAGCATCCCAGATTCCATTTTCAATGCCAATTCCAGCTCTACATAGGTTCATTAGGGTACATAAACTTTGTGTATGATTAATTTTGATGTATGACGTTCATATTTATTTGCAAGCTTTTTTAATGAAAACAACGTCAACAAGAAAGAATTAAGCAGAAAGTAACATAACTCTAGACTTTGATTAGCCTCATCACAGCGGCATCACAAAAGTATAACACCACAAACAATCACATCATAGGGAAGTTAGCTTAGATGTGAATCATGGCCCCATTCCATCAGCCCAGCCAAAGTAATCCCAGTTTAAAGTGAAAAAGGATGAAAGGAAGGAAGGCTGTAAGGCTTTTCAGATCCTATAAGACTCATTCATTGGTCTGTAGAGCTGTTTAGTTCCTAAGGTATATTATTATTTTCATCTGAGAAAGAAACAAAAAACTATATTGAAAGCCATTCAAAGATGCTCATGGCAATGCTGAACCTTGGAGCTATAACCTTTCCCTAGACTAGCCTAGGATATGGGATATAGTCTCCATCTCAATGGGTCCTGAGACCCAATAGATAGAGAAAGCGCAGCACCAAAGTAAAGAGACTTATTCTACAAGGTTGACATGTCCTAGAACTCACTACTAGATCTTAATTGTACTGTGAACCTGTCAGTCCTTTCTTCTTTCCTGTTTCTCTCTTTGTTGAGTGAGATGTCTGTCCTATACTTACCCCCAAGACTGTATTTACTCTCATCAACCTTTCCTGAGCTTCTTAGATTGATGGCAGGAGAGGAATCTTGTTGCAGCTTAAACTGTACCTCATACTTCAACCAGAAATAATGCTTAACAAAATATCCATGCACCCTCAGGCTCAGTCAAGTTGGTGCATGAAATAGCCCACATAACAGGACGAATAGGCTATGCACAACAGGAAGCACATATTTCTATGTATCGGTGTTTGTAGAGCAGTGAAATTGTTAATAGTGGCTTCATATTTAAACATAATGTCTTTTCCTCCCCCTACTTTGTCTTGTTTTTCCACCTAAGGTAGAAAGTACCCATAACTGCTGATCCTAGCTTTTTCCATGAAAACTTTCCAATATATCAGTCTTTGAAGACCTGGTAATTAAAATCACTGCTACTATTATTTGTAGCCATGGTTATTTTAAACCAGTGCTTTAACAATGTCACGGCTAGGACAATGTGGCCAACAGATGAGTAAGTGTCTATCGAAGTTGCCTCTGCATGTCAACCACTCCCCTGATACAGAATGTGATCTTCCCGTTCAGTCCCCATGAGGCACGCCATCTGCCAAATCTGGAAGGGAGTGCAGAGAACTATGGGAGGAATTTGGCTGGAAGCTGCCTCTTTCTCAGAGCTGCTGAGTTGGGGGCTGGAGGCTCTGGATTCCTGAGAGCTGTCATGTCTTTTCTGTCTTTTTTCCCCCCTTTAAATTTGACAGCCTTCTGTTTTTATGGCACAATATTTATCTTGCAAGATTGCTTCTGCTTATGTCAAAATAAGTAAACAACATGAGAGAAAAAAAAAATCCAGTCAGGAAGAAAATGGCAGGCAGGGAGCCTGTTCAGAGTAAACACGTGACATTGCATATCTGATTATATTTTTGGAGCTAGTTCGATGGTGCTTTGAGAAATAGGTGACATTTATGTGGTGGTGCGTGCCATCCTTTAATTCTGATCTCCTTTTTTGCATACTTGTGTGTGTGTGTGTGTGTGTATGTGAGATCTGTTTAAGCGTCTGTGTGTGTTCAAGTATGCATGCCTGCGGAAGCCAAAAGACAAGCTCAGCTATTATTCCTAAGGTGCCATCACCTTTTTTTTTTTTTAATGAGACAAGACTGCTCATTGCACAGGAAATCCCTAAGCAGGCCAAAATGGATGACCACAGAGCCTCAGGGATTCTCCCTTCTCTGTCTCAGCCTCCTCACTTCTTAGAGTACAACTATCACCCTGTCCAGGTATTTATCTCAGTGTGGAGGGAGAAGAGAGAAGGTATAAATGCTGTAATTCTATTATAACCCCCACAAAAAATCTAAAATTCCCACTAAGAAACTAAGCAACAAGTTATAAATAATTGAAAAATAGCTTTGGAAATTCAAATTGTTCTCATTGGCCATTGTTAGAACTGTTGACTTTTGACTAGATGTCCCTGTGTTCTCAGGACACACATAGCTTTTGATCATATGACTCATTGTTGACCAGTCCTTGTCTAGCTGTAATTTCTACTGTTGTGTTGAAATAATATGACTGTCGACTTTTGCTGACTAGATGACTGTCGACTTTTCCTGTAAGACCTGGGATTCAAGGACGTGAAAGAATGGGGTAACTCTAGAGACAACCTTACTTCAGCTTCAGTGAACTATTACACATGACTGTCCCAAAGAAAGCAATGATCCTAAGAAGGCTGTTCAGAAAAACATGTCAATAAATGCCTGTACGCACATACGAAATATTAACAGAGCAGCCCTTTTCCAGAACTTTCTCAGGACAGACACTTTAAGAACAATTGTGTGATATGTGCTATATCTGGGAAAGCATGAAAGCAAGTCAGAAGGCCACATCCAGGGTACACTGACTAGACTGGGTTCTCTAACTCTATTCTGATATTCAACAAGAATAAACATGTCTTATACACTGAATGTAGGCCCAGAGAGATGACTCAGTGGTTAAGAGCACTGCTTGCTCTTCCAAAGGTACTGAGTTCAGTTCCCAGTAAATTGAAAGCAAATGTTTTGCACAGGAGCATGGAAGCACGTCCAAGCACAGTCTAGGAAACAAAACACACCTGAGGTAAAAGGCCCTCCACGTCTCCTTCTTTTGACCTTGTTCCAGCATATGACCATAAGCCACTTGGAGAGAAATGGGTTTATTTAGCTTATGCTTCTATATCACACTTCATCATTGAAGGAAGTCAGGGAAGAAACTCAACAGGGCAGGAATCAGGAGGCAGAGGCCACGGCAAAGTGCTGCTTACTGGCTGCTCCTCATCGCTTGCTCAGTCTGCTTTCTTATAGTATCCAGAACCTCCAGCCCAGGGTGGCACCGCATATAACTGGCTGGGCCCTCCCCATAAATCTCTAATTTAGAAATTGTCCCAAATAGGGTGATAGTACACAAACACCTTTAATCCCATTACTCGGGTGGCAGAGGCAGACATATCCCTGAGTTCAAGATCAGTCTAGTCTACTGAGTGAATTCCAAGAGAGCCAATAATACACAGAGAAACCCTGTCTCACAAAACACAAACAAACAAAAACAAAGCAAAAAAGAAATTTTCTAATAACTTGTGGTAGCTAGATCTTACAAAGCTGTAGGGATATTTCCTGAATTGAGATTCCCTCCACCCAGATGACTTTAGCTTGTGTAGAGTTGATATGAAGCTACCCAAAGCAACCCCCCACAATTTTGTATTGTTTACCATTTGAAGTTTCGTTTATTATTGCTATTAAGAGCAAAACATTAAGGGAGCTCTCTCTACTTATAATCTGCAATTTGTGATTTTGTTTTTAGTTTCATTATTTTCACCTCTGGAGAAATTTAATATGCTATGTGCAAAGTAGAATCAAAGATTGAATAACAAGCCGGGGAGTTTCCAAGAAAAAGAAATGTAGTAAAAAGATGTATCTAACCACAGAGCTTTGCTATTTTAAAATTGCTTCTGAATCTTTAGCTACACAAATCATATCATTATGATCACTTTACATCTAGGTTCTTTACTGAAGTCTCCAAGAACCTTTATGTTTATTCTGGTCTTGAGAAACAACAACAACAACACACCAAGAACCCTCTCCCATCTTTATTGCTCATTTACTATGGCAACTCAGTCAAAATCCATGTTGTCACGTGTTAAGTGGGGCTTATACACATGTATTCTTAAATATATAAGTATACCATTCTCAGTTTCTATAGTGTTACTTCTAGGTCTGTTTTCAGGGCTCATCATATGGTATTGGATAACCAACTTACATGCCCTCCCCTGGAGAAGACTGTTTATTTTTGTGCTCAGTGTTCCTTAGTTGTCTATAGTTCTCTGTCTACAGTTGAGGTCTCCTGCTCTTTCTTCCATCCAGTTTAGCAGGTCTATTGTTGTTGCTCTTTTTCAGCTAACATTTAGGCAGGCAGAATGGTGAGGCTTTATGGGTGTAGCTTCCTACTTTCTTGGGAAACAGTCTCACAACAAACTTCCCGATCATTGGCTCTTAATATCTTCCCTCCACTTCTTCTGCAGCGATCCCCGAGCCTCAAGTACAGGAGTTGTTTGGCAGAAGTGTTTGTATACAAATAACAGCAATTAATTTTAAAAAAAAAAGAGGCCATGAATTTGAAAGAGAGCAAGGAAGGATATATGGGAGGGTTTTGAGGGAAAATGGAAGAGAAAAATGATATAATTATATTATAACCTCAAAATATAAAAGAAATAATTGAAAAATACAGTGTAAATATGTAGTTTCATGAGACAATTTTGAGATTTAAATAATAACCAGTACTGATTATTTTAGAGTAATGCTCTGTAAGCCTAAAAATATAGCTCAATAAAAAATTTAAAAAATTGTACAAGTGGTGATACAATTTAAGTGTATTCCCTCAGATCTAGTACTGAAACCTAATGCTTCATACAACAGCACTGGGAACTGATGCTTAGGGAGAGATCATTAGGTTGTTAGTGCTCCACCTTCTTTTTTTTTATTGAGAATAGGAAAAAAAAAAGTTTCCGTCTCCTCCCAGCCTCCCATTTTCCTCCTCCTCCTCCCACCCTTCTCCCCCTCCCCCCACACTTCTCCCCCTCCCCGCACTCCTCTCCCCCTCCCTCTCCAATTCAAAGAGCAGTCAGGGTTCCCTGCCCTGTGGAAAGTCCAAGGTCCTCCCCCCTCCGTCCATGTCTAGGAAGGTGAACATCCAAACTGGCTAGGCTCCCACTTTTCTCTCCCCGTCCCGTCCCCCTTTATCCCCAACCCACCCCACCCCCAAGATCTCAATTTTCTCCCCGGCAATTTTGTCTACTTCCCTTAGCCAAGAGGATAACTATATGTTTTTTCTTGGGTTCACCTTATTATTTAGCTTCTTTAGGTTCACCAGGTATACACTCCGTGACCTTTATTTATGGCTAGAAACCAATTATGAGTGAATACATCCCATGTTCATCTTTTTGGGTCTGGGTTACCTCGCTCAGGATAGTGTTTTCTATTTCCATCCATTTGCATGCAAAATTCGAGAAGTCATTGTTTTTTACCGCAGCATAGTACTCTAATGTGTATATATTCCACACTTTCTTCATCCATTCTTCCATTGAAGGGCATCTAGGTTGTTTCCAGGTTCTGGCTATTACAAATAATACTGCTATGAACATAGTTGAACAAATGCTTTTGTCATATGATAGGGCATCTCTTGGGTATATTCCCACCTTCTTAGGATTAATGGCAATGATAGCAGGACTTCAGGCTGTGAGGTCAGTGTCTTTCTCTCTCTTCTCAGTGTTCTCTCCTGGCATCTAAAGAAAACGAAAAAGATGATGCAAACAGATGCGTGCTGAGTACCAGCTCCTTCATCATGGCCTTTTCAGTCTCTGTAACTCAAATAATAAACGTTTGTTTTTTTATAGTATCATCAGCCTCAGTTGTTCTGATATAGTAGCATAAAATACATGAAGGCAGAAAATACAGTAAATTTTGTTTTTGTTTCTTTTTCCACAGCAAAAATATACATAGAAGAGCAGAGAGGTATAGTCTTTCTTGTGCTATAGTCTCCTTCATGGCCTCTTACCAAGGATTTTTTTCCTGAGAGACCAAGAATGGTCAAGAGTAAAGCCTACTGTTTCATTAATTCGCTGAGTAAATGTTTTCTAATAAATGATAACACTGTCATGTTCCATTTGTCACATCACAAAGCAGGCACTGGCACTTCTCTGTGAAGTTTATAATGCAGCAGAAAAGAAATGCCTCGTAGACAGAGAATGTTCTTCCTCTCAGAAGTGAGAAGGATTTTTAATGTAAGAAGAGACTAATGACCTGAAATTGTAAGAGTGATATATAGCAGTGTACCAGAGGTAATAGTAATTCTGAACAACCTTGGGGGAACAGATTAGGGAATTCTAGGAAGCACCAGAATTCAGTATACCCAGAACGAAGACAGGATAATGCTAATGACTGAATAATGACGGGATAATGTAGACGATAAAGAGGTAGTCAGGAGCTAGGTTGTGCAAGCCTCTGAAGATTTGTGTTACCAATTTTGTCTGCTTATTGCCACCTGCGGTTTAGCACATTAGTAAAATACCCATTCACTATCTCATATTTTATGTGAGCCACTGTTGAATGCAGTTGCCTCTCAGTGGAAATATTCCTTCCAGGAGAGATGGGGAGTCTTGTGACATTGGGTAATGAATGAAACATCTTGTATCTTAGCAAACAGCAACTTACAAAATTCTCAAAGGTTCCTCCCTAGCTAATAACTGTTGGGGAGGAGATTCTGAATGGAGGAGCTTGAAAAGAAATTTCTTGGACTGTTGAACTGCTTGCCAGCTGCACTGAGAACTCCAGAGTTACAACTTTCATGAGGTCATATCTATGCTGGGGTTAGGCTTTTGGATGACACTGTAACTCATATTTGATGCATCCCTGTTCTATAGGCAATCGCTCACCTATACTCCTGTTAGTAACCCCAATAAAAACTCATCATTTAATCAAGTTGGACTTTGGTGTAATCATTGATTTTATCATAGTGTGTTTCTTTTCTGGTAGCCGCTACACAAAGGTTTATAAAGGTTTATTATTTTTTTTTACTTATATGTATGTATACACAGGCCACACTTTTTGGAGTGCCCAGGCAAAGTATGGGTGACTTGGAACTACTGTTTTGGGTCTTATAAAAACAAAATTGAAGATTGACCAGGTGAGTTTTTTCAGAGGAGTCTCTTGAGAATGATCTGTATCAAAGTCATCCAGGTTGCTGTCTGAACTTTGTTCCTTTCACCCAAAGGACGGAGCTTACCTGTTTCTTGTTGAATGTGATTAAGGTGAAGCCCTTTATGCTCAGGAGCCTCTCTCTAGTCTTTGCATTTATTCATTGTTGTCTCTGAACCATAAATGACTTACCAAGTCCTTCTCAAACTTATATAATTGGTCTGATTCCTCCAGCTACATCCCTCTGCTTCCAGTGGGAGAAAGGTTTTTGCTTTTGACTCTTCTGATTAGGTGGGATCAACTCAGATAATGCAGAATAACCTTTCTATTTTAAAATCTATAATTTTAATTTCACCTGTGAAATCCCTTGTAATGCAACCATAGGTCCCTGAGATTAGGTTACAGACACACTGGCAGCTATTATTTTTTGCTTACTTCAAACTTCATTCAAGGTGAAACAGATCAACACTTAAAAAGCAAGGTGATACAGACTCATTCATATCTAAACCTACTAGATCATTCCTCCTTTACTGTCAATTAAGTTAACTTGATACATGATTGTGCCTAGTTTATAACTACTATACTGGACCTCTGTTAGTAATGATTCTATGAAGGAGATTGGAGTAAAGGATACTAAGTGGTAATCCCATAATTATGGCCATTGAGGATTGTTCCTGACCTTCAGAGTGACAGGTTGTCATAAAGTTCTCTTGTCTAAAGAATGTCTGATAAGACCTGATGATAACTAATAATGAATCCACCCTTTAGTGACATTCTAATACCTCTTTTTAAAAAATTATTGCATATATATTTTTCAATATTCAAAATTATTGCAATATTTTTTTTCAAATAAAAAGCTTCTTTTTAAATGTTTCCTTCAGTTTTTAGAAATTTCCCCTTAAATCATATTTTTAACATTTCTAAATTGAAAATTTTCTTTATTATTTTCATTTATCCAAGTTTTATTAATCTGGAAATATATATGGCCTTTACAATGTATCATTTTAAGCTTAAGGTCTGGGAATATGCATCAGTGGGAGTATTGCTTAACCTTTGCAAGTTCCTTGATCAGATCGCAGCACTCTAAACATATAAACATATAAATAGTTTATATATTAAGAGAGTGTAGGTTTCTCTCACAGCATTGGTATTTTTAAATGTTACTTTAACTTATGTGCATGTATGTTTCCATGTGTTCCATGGGTAATCTTCAGAGGTGAAAGAGGCTAAGGGGTAAGAGATTGTGAGTTGCCTGAGGTGGGGCTGGAACTGAACTCAGGTTCTCTGAAAATGCAATAAGTCCTTTGAACTATTGAGCCACCTCTCCATCCTTGTACTAATATTTTAAAATAAAACCATCAAATTATTTTTTAAATATACATAATGGAACTAAACCAAATTACCACACACTTTCAATATTTTTTCAAATAGAAAGCTTCTTTTTATATATGTTTCCTTCAGTTTTTAGAAATTTCCCCTTAAATCATATTTTTAACATTTCTAGATTGAAAATTTTCTTTATTATTTTTATTTATCCAAGTTTTATTAATCTGGAAAACATGTAAGACTAATTTAATGTACTTTGAAAATTCTGTGATTACAGAGTTCTAAAAGTTTAGAACTTTTTTGAGATAGTAGTATATTACATCATCTCTTCCTCCTATTTCTTTCTTCTTATTCATCAAATGTATCCTCTATGTTTTCTCTCAAATTCATGACCTTTTAAAAATTGTTGTTGTATGCATATACATATATGTGCATATTTACATTCATTCATACATACATACATACATACATACACAGAGAAATAAATGCAACCTGCTCAATTTGTATAATGTTACTTGATTTACATTTTTCATTTGTTATTAGATAAAAATTTGCTGTGCTCTTCAATGGGAAAGACTATTTCTCTCTCTTTCAGCTTTCCTAATTTGCCAGTAGGTTTTTGTCAAGGTTTCATGAGCTAAAAGTATTTGATCATAAAAATTATTAAAATTGTTAATAAACATTTGATCTAAATAAACACCATGCTAATCATAAATATCATTTTAAAATTTTAACATTTAATAGTCTTTAAGACTCTAATGGTTATATGCTATTTTAATAATCATTGAGGATTTAATAAACAAATGATTTTGTTTAATATCCATTGATGCATATTAAATATTAAAATATCACATCCTTTAAAACAGATTTTACACCTTTGTAGATACAATCACTTAATAATTCTAATCTCACAAATCATTACTAGACCTGGATGAAGGAGGGTGGTCCTTGGACTTCCCACAGGGCAGGGAAACTTGATTGCTCTTTGGGCTAACGAGGGAGGGGGACTTGATTGGGGGAGGGGGAGTGAAATGGGAGGCGGTGGCGGGGAAGAGTCAGAAATCTTTAATAAATAAATAAAAATTTAAAACATCAAAAAATAAAATAAAAATAAAGATCTTGATAGTGTAATGCTATTCAAATCTTGTTGCACAAGGTAGACTTGAAACCCCGCAGTACATATTCCTCTAAACAGCATCCTTACCAGCTTGTCACTCAACTTGCTTTTCCACTATGGAAAGCAATAGGTGAAAACGGAAGTCATTTCACTTATGAAAGGATTTGTTACTTTACATCAAAAAGACATCCATAAGTCTTGTCAGTTGACAATTATATCTGTGTCTCTAACACTAGAGGACCATGCTTAACCAAGCGGGCATGTAATAAATTGGGAACATGGGACGTTATTGTCAGTACTTTTGAGAACATCTTTGCCAACACATTTCTCCCTCTTTTAATAAAAAATGCCTTTGTTGGGTGCTGTTGTGGGAGACAGAGAGATTTGCAAACCCTTGAAGGAAATTCAGTTAGCACAACACCTCTACCTACAGTCTTGATGGGCTCTGTCATAATTACAGAGATCTGACTTTCTCGATAACCTGCCCTTCCCAGGGTACTTACCACGTCTGGTCAGTAAACCTGAAAGGGTTGTTAGTATTTCTAGATGTAGTTCCAGCAACTTGCCATACAACAGGTCACTTGAGTAAAGAAACGTAATACTGAAGTATTTTAAAAGTCACATAGACAATGAGGACCCTAAGAGAGACATGCATAGATCTAATCTAAATGGGAAGTAGAAAAAGACAAGATCTCCTGAGTAAATCGGGAGCATGGGGGATCTTGGAAGAGGGTTAAAGAGGAGGGGAGAGGCAGGGAAGGGAGCAGAGAAAAATGTAGAGCCCAATAAAAATCAATATTTTTTTTTTTAAAAAAAAGGCTATCTAGACAGGAGAGTGGAAGACTTTTGATTGAAGCCTATCCTAGTTAGCTCCTTTTAAAGTAGAATATACGTTCTGTGTGTGTGTATGTTTGTGCTATCATCCATTTTATAAAACATTTATATATAGTGTATATATATATGTGTGTGTGTGTGTGTGTGTGTGTAGTTATTCTTATTTTATATAGGCTACTGATGGGTGCTCACAGATGGGTAGATGTCCTCTAGTGGACAAGTCTGATAATTCACATCTGATTCTAATTGCCTAGACAGGAAATGCTTTCTAGTTCTTCAAATCTCAGGAATGAGAATTGTTATTTACTGGAACTATTCTTTACACTGATCAGTTTGTACATGGACCAGTTGCTAACACATTACATAATGGGCAGGCAAGAGTGGATAGTTGCTGCAAAGACTTCTTGCTGATTGACAGACTTATAACAATGAAAGAAAGCTGGGAGGTGGTTGTGCACATCTTTAATCCCAGCACTCTGGAGGCAGAGACAGGCAGTTCTCTTTGAGTTCAATGCCAGCTTGATCTACAGAGTGGGTTCCAGGACAGGCTCCAAATCTATACAGAGAACCCCTGTCTTGAAAAACAAAAACAAACAAAAAATATGAAAGAAAATATGCTTAGAGTTCATCGTTAGCAGTAATTATTGCTCTGGTTCCCACACAGATGGGTGTAGGTCATTGTATTTGTTGGGACACTCCAGAGAGTAAATCCACAGAACAGATGCAACATAAAGATGCTTTTCTCATTTGGTTGTGGAAGATGAGAGATACCATGACAGATCATCTACAAAGTGGAGACGCTGATATCTGCAGTCCTCTCAGAAGTAGGAACGTCAACTACTAAGTATAATCCTTAATCTGAGCCCCAAACCAAATATCTTAGTGTTCTTGCTGAGTACAAAGACCAGGAACCTGGAGTTCTGACGGCCAGGACTGGAGTTGTGGAGTTCTGTGGCAGTGCTCCAGAGAGAGCAGCTGGTCTCTCTTATGCCCTTGTTCTCTCCAGGTGCACTGTTGTTTGGACAGGAGAGTGCCTCTCCTCATGAAGGCCTAAGCCCCTTACTTAGCTCACCTTGCAGGATCCCAGCTGTGGTAGCTTTGAACATAACTTAGTCTAAACTTTGGACTTCAACTTTGAATCTTCTCATTTTTACTTTCTTTGTAAAAATTAAGGACTTTTCATTTTACATTAAAAAGTAAGATAATATTTTAAAGACCTTTTATAAAAGCAAAAGATTGATTTAAAACTAATGCAATAACATGGAGTACTAAATATAATTAAGACAGGTACCAAGTGAATAGAATTTATCCATGTATAACATAAAAAGATAAACTAATGTGCCACTTACTAAAAATTAAACATTAATTTTATATGTGTGATTGGGATTCCCTTCTATATGCTGTGATTACCATTGATTAACAAAAAGAACTACTTTGGGCCTATAGCAAATCAGAACAGAGCTAGGCAGAAAAAACTACAGTAAATTCTGGGAGAAAGACGACAGAGTCAGGAGATGTCATGTAGCTGCTGCAGGGAACAGACAAGTCAGAACCTTGCCAGTAAGCCACAGCCACATGACAATACACAAATTAATAAAAGTAGATTAAATTAAGATGTAAAAAATAACCAATAAGAGGCTAGATCTAATAGGCCAAATAGTGACTTAATTAATACAGTTTCTGTGTGGTTATTTCAGGAGTCTATTTGACTAGGAAACATGCAAGTGGCCTCCTATTATGTATATGTATAACAGAAGATGATTTAAGAAGGACAAGTTTGAAAAAGCACCATAATTTTGGAATTTTTTGGATGTTTATTTGTTTCACACTTGTGTTAACTTCTGAAAATGAACAAATATAATGAAAGCATAAAGCTAAAACCGAAAATAATTTAAGCATAATTAGAGCAAGCTTTTATTACAAATTCAGTCAACCTTATTTGTTGTTGGAGATTATATGGTTTGGAAGTTTCCATATAATTTTTCTCTTTGTTACTACTTGGTAAATTTATATCAAATATTTTATAAGAGGAGCTTAAATGTTTAGTTTATTTTGAATAGATATGATATAGTTTTATCAAATAGGTTTTCTTTCTATAATACAAGTGATATATAGCAATATGAATAAAATTATAGTAATATTTTATCAATTTTTCTAATATATAGGATATACAGAGTGTTTTGTGATATTTTGCAGTCTTATGAAACATCCTAACTACAATGAAAAGATTCAGCCTTATTAATACACACTGCTCTGGATTTTGGAAGACAGATTTTTCTTTTCAGTTAATGACAAGTCCTTGTGATAAGTATTGAGAGGGTTGAAAAGCATCACTCTGTTTAGGATGGATCTAGTTTGTATGGGTCCTGAAGTTTCTACAAACGTAGACAGGTAGCTTTTCAAAGAGAAGTAATGAGGGAATTATTTAAAAATAGGTGTGAAAGTCAGTGCGTGAAATGAGAAAAATACTCATAACAAACTGTAAAGGTTGAAAAGCTGACAAATGCATAAACACCAAAAATTACTGATAATACATATTCTTCTCAGTTAAATGACTGCATTTCACACTTTTGTACTGATGTTTTCTTAATTGTTTTCCATAAACTTCTTAATGTCTTTTTTATAGGTAAAATTTTGAAATATAATTTTTTGTTGTTATAGAGACAACAGATGTCTAGTGGTTTTCACAGACAGATATTCAGGTAGCTTTTGTTCATAGTTTTTATCAAAACATATATGTGGTCTTGGTAGATGGTTCACTGACTGAAGAGTTTTCTATGCAAGTATGAATACTTGATTTCTGATCTCCATGGCCCATTTAAATCTGCTTCTGATACTGCCAGTATCATAGTTAGGCTCAACTGTCACCTTGTCAGAGACCTAAAGTCACCAAGGAAATGGAACATCAAATAAATAATTGTCCATATCCGATTGGTTCATGGACATGTCTGTGAAGTATTTTAACAAGTTCTAATTGATGGAGAAGTGTCTAGCCCACTATGGGTGTTGTGATACCTAGGTTGGTAGGAATAAGCTATATGAGAAGGGTAGCTGTGTAAACCAGAGGGAGCAAATCAGTATGCAGTGTCCTTCTGTGATTTCTGTTTTAACCTCTTTACTTGAGTTCCTAAATTTGTCTCGTTTAATGATCGACTGCAACCTGTAGTCCAAATGAACTGTTTCTTCCCCAAATGTGTTTTGATCATGTGATCTGACCAACAGGAATAAGGGTCCAAATGGAAAAGCATCATGTAGGAGTACTAGAGATGAATAATAAAGAAGGTAAGAAATAAAAAGACAAAAAGCAATATGTGGGACCAAGAGATCTTACATAAACTGATGACTTATGCCAAACAAATTTATTAAAACTACAGCATCTTATATACCATTTACATTGGTCAAGACAGCCAAAGTCAGCAGAAAGCTAAATCAATGTTTACAAAGTGTACACAGGTTGCTTCAAAAATCCTTATGACTGATAACCACTGTTCAGCGGGAAAGAGTCAGATCCTAGGAAATTGCAACTATGACTCCATCGAGGCTCTGGCTTCAGCCCTAGACTGACCTTGTCAAGTCAATTTCTACACAAAACTAAAGTCCTCTTTGCCTTTTTGTCAGGGCCCCTGAAAAAGTCTTGGGTTGGTCTGGATCCCTATAATCATGGTATTTTATCACAGCAGCAACATAAAAGAAAATGAAAAAAAAAATAAAACAAGCTAGATCAATGTGTTTGTACCCCAGTGTTCCTATGGTGAAAGAGATGTGGACAGGAGAATCACTGGATGCTCAAAGCTGGTTGGCTTGTGTGACACACACAGCACCAAACAACAAACAAGATGGGAGGCAAGGACTGACACCCAAAGTTGTCCAATGACATCCACGTACGCACTGTGATATATGCACTACTTTAGGACACATAAATGCACATACATGAACATCACACACACACACACACACAATCAGGTACCTAAGTGAATTTATTGATAGTGCCCTTTCCAGTGATTGGGAGGATTCCATGCCAAAGGGGAGTTCTTAATAGTTAAGTGAAACCAGACACACAAGAAGGTGCAAAGATGGACCCAGAAGAAAGCAGAAGCACACAGTTGTAAGTTTGGCCATGACATATTGTGGTAGCTCACATATGACTCCATTTCCATTTGGATTCATTTCTGACTTAAATAAGTCATTTGAGTTCAAGTTTGCTTACTGTACTTTTTCCAGTAACCTTGAGAACAGTGAATAATGTCTGTGTTAGAAAGAACATCTGTGGCCAGATGAAAGAGCACATTTTTCTGTTAAGATTTTTTTTCATTTTCTTTTTTTAATTAATTTATTTATTTATGAAGATTTCTGTCTCTTCCCTGCCACTGCCTCCCATTTCCCTCCCCATCCCCCAAAAAAGCCCCCCTCCCTCGTCAGCCCAAAGAGCAATCAGGGTCCCTGCCCTATGGGAAGTCCAAGGACCACCCACCTCCATCCAGGTCTAGTAAGATGAGCAGCCAAACTGCCTAGGCTCCCACAAAGCCAGTACGTGCAGTAGGATCAAAATCCCATTGCCATTGTTCTTGAGTTCTCAGTAGTCCTCATTGTCTGCTATGTTCAGCGAGTCCGGTTTTATCTCAGGCTTTTTCAGACCCAGGCCAGCTGGCCTTGGTGAGTTCCCAATAGAACATCCCCATTTGATTTGCTGGAGAGATGGCTCAGCAGTTAAGAGGACTGCCTGCTCTTCCAAAGGTCTTGAGTTCAATTCCCAGCAATCACATCCATCTGTAATGAGATCTGGTGCTCTTTTGAGGAAGAGACCTGGTCAGTCATCCTCATCGACTTAGACCATGAAACCCAATATGGACAAGTTCAATAGAACCGCCATATACAGGCTGCCCATGCTTTAAAAAACAATGGCAGCTGGAGGACCTCCTCCTTAGAGATTAGAAGCTGTTTAGCTGAATGAGATAATGTACCTGCTTGAGCTTCCTCCCAAGGACATTGCAGGGAGGTGGTTAGCTGTACTGCTCTTTGTTTTGCCTTATTTAGTATATATGCTGACTGAGAAATAAACTTGGGGCTGTTTGGTGTTAACCTTCAGTCCTCCAGTCTATCCTATGCTTTCTGTCTTCATTTCTCTTAACCTAACATTTCCTCAGCCTCAGCACCCAATCCCAGGGTACCTCAGCTGATTCCTGCTAGAGTGGGTTCCTACAGAATGTTGTCCCTAATTCTTTCCATCTTTTTCCTCCCTCCCTCCCTCCCTCCCTCCCACCCTCCCTCCCTCCCTCCCTCCCTCCCTCCCTCCCTCCCCATCTCTCTGTCTTTGTCTGCCTACTTTGTAGCCTTCTTGATTTCCTCCTTGCCTGCTTTTCTTCATGGAGGATTTCTGAAGATGGCCATCAGAAACTTCTCTAAAATATAGAGACTGGACACATTGGAGAATTATATAATCATAAACAAAGATTAATAAATTGGTTATGTAGTAGTTCTTTTTAAGAAAAAGTTCCATAATGGATTTTTTCTAGAAGAGATCACTAATTTGAGAAGTTGGAAGGAGCACTGTATAAATTAGAGAGAAAAGAATGGAAATTATATAAATATTGTAATTATGTATGTCACTTATATGATCCCCAAATAATAAAACAACATAAAAATAGCACAATATGTAATCTATACAATCTTAAAAATAGAGAAATCCCATTATACGACACAACCTAAGAATAAATTTACATAGTAGATTATATAGTAAATATTTTCAGATTTGTTGCAACTCTCCAAAGCAACTACTCCACCAGACAATTCTGTGAAAGTGGCTATACACAATGAATATATGAATAGGGATGGCCATAATTCATAAAAATTTCTTTAAAGGAACGTTGGATTTGACCCCTGACACTGGCTGCCGACTGATGGCAGGTTAGATTTCTGACAGGTTCCATGAAAAGTGGTGTCACAGACCATCATTTCTCCAGGAGGGAGAGTAACGGAAGAACATATTTGATGGAAATCTCTGTGCACTCTGGTCACTTTCAAAGGGCTTTGAACCAGGGTCTACATTGAATTGTAGGTATATATGTAAGCAGAATATGACAAAGCTCATAAATGCCACATAAAGTTTCATGTCCGACAGAATGTACCACAAGTTTGTAGCCTTCAGTCAGCACCTTTGTGGAAGCCAGACTCAGGTACTGTCATGCACTTCAGCTTTGCATGGTTCACAATGCCTGCCACCCAGGACTCAGACTTGATACCAAGTAACTGGCATAGGTCATTTGAGGGGAAGTCTCAGAGGATTCCATATTCACCCACTGGAGTTACTCTTATTTTGCAACAAAAGAACACACTGACTAGTACAGGATAATGACACTGTAAAAAAAAAAAAGCCTGTTGTGTGGAAGCTGACATGGGGTAACTGCAAAAAGAAGACAAAGGAGACTCTGGTAGAAGTTACTAACAGAACCATGATGAAAAGGGTTGTAATCCAACAGGATTTTTCAACCCTGATTGAAATTGTGTCAGATGTCCCAGCATGACTGGACTTGGAAAAAGCCATCTGCATTCCAAGGATCCAGCTGGCAGACTACTCAAATCACAGTTTAATCCAACTTCAAACCAAGAATTGAGTGGAAAATAGCCTCACATACTTGAGATGATAGCTAGGAGTGCTGTGCCCTCAGGACAGGACAGATGTCAATCCTGCCTTGGTGTTACCCTTAGCCACAAATGTGAAGTGGCCAGTCATTGTCATGCATTAAAATGTATCCTGTTCTGTTTTGAGCCCTTTTAGATGTCAAGGAAGTGACTTACTTTTCTCAAGATGTTTGCATTCATGAGTATTTTGTTAAGGTTTTGTGGCCTGAAATTAGATTTCTTGGATTAACATGAAAGAAAATGAAAAAAATATGTATTATATTCTCACCAAATAATATATAATTGGGACTTAAAAACCAAATAAGCATCATTAAATTCTTCTCCTTACAGTGGAGAATGTACCCAAACACGCCTGTCTTTATTTTTACTGTTTAAACTTCTTTTTCTTATTCCATTTTCACATATGTGAAGGTGTCTATGCCTGTGTGTATGTGTGCACCTGTGGCGTAGGCATATATTTTGGAACCTGTACATGTGGAGGCCAAAGATTGATATCAAGAACTATCCACTATTGTCCTATTGATGTTCTACCTTGTTCATTGAGTTAGGTTCTTTCAATCCAACCCAGAGTTTACTGATATAACTAGTGGAGCTAGTAACTAGCTTTGATGATCCCTTTCCTTTGTCTTCCAAGGCTGGAGACCACAGGCAGGCTACCACCCTCACTTGGTATTTAAGTGGGTTTTGGGGATTGCAGGATGAGTCCTCTGATGCGCACACTTGCCCATCAACCACTTTAACTGCTGAGCCATCTCACTAGTCCCTATAGCTCCTGTGCCTGGATTTTAGGAGCTGAATCTTGGGCTGGTGAGATTGCTCAGTAGTAAGAACACTACTAACTGATCTTCCAAGGGAGTGGATTCAATTCTCAGCACACACATGGTAGATAACAACAGTCTGTAACTCCAGTTCCTAGGGATCTGACACTGTCTCTGAGTTCCATGAGCTCTCCATACATATAGTACACAGAAATAAATGCTGGCAAACACCTGTAAAAATAAAATAAAAAATAAATATCAATTAAGAAAAACTAAGTCTGTTTAGTCAATTGGAATCCTTTCTCTGTAGCTCCAAAATATTAACTGCTGTAGAACCAAATCGTGAGGCTCTGTTGAGATCTGGGAACATACTAACATTTATTAAACCAGTGCTCCGTGTTTGTTATTAGTTGTGACAGTCAGCTTAGCTTTCCATCACTAACAAATAACTAAGAAAGTCAACATATAAAGAGAATAGATTTATTTTCCATCATGAATTGTGGCCTGGTTAAGCACAGCCTAAAGTTGTCTGAGAGGAGACAATCTCAATGGACTTGTCTAGATCAGGTTGGTATGTTTGTGGGGAATAGGGAATTCATGTCTGAGGGCCCAGCCCACTGTGGGTAGCACGATTCCCTCATAAGAGCCAATGAGCAAGTTAGCAGATCCCACCTTTCCATTTTGATTTCTGCGTCATGGTTCTTGCCCTGAATTCTCTCAGTGGTTGATTGGGGCCTAGAGGTATAGGTCAAACAAATCTTATCCTTCCCCAATTTCCTTCTGGTCATTGATTTATCACAGTTATAAGAACTGGAACTATTTGGAATCCTGTTGCTTCAGGCCCTGTGGAGAGACAAGGGTGCTTATTTAAGTAGGCTCTGGTCTACTGTACAACCTAGGGCATGCTGCCAAAGTCCTGAAGACCTCCGTATAAATTCCAGAACCTTCCAGTGACAATGGGAAGCAAGCTGTACTCTAAGAACTCTGTGGGACACTGGTTGTTCCGATTATGGCACAATGGTAACTGTCTTAATGCTTGTATTGTCTTTATACATGGCTAAATTACAATAATCATATTAAAGATAAAGGAGAGAGTTATATAATACATCGAGGTTCACAGAGCTGGACACTATAGAACTAAGATTTGAATCCAGGAAGTTTAGCCACATGGTCTTCTGTTGTAACTAAGATATTCACACCTTGTTGTATATTTTATTTTAGAACAGATACTATCTTGTCTCATGGTATCTTAACTTAAGAGACAGCCTTAAGTTGATTTCTTTACCAATGTTAGAAACAAGAACCAATGGATCCTTTCTGATGGAGATGTAACCAAAAGCAAGATGAAAGAAAGAGAGAAGACAAGCCAACTGAATGCCATAAAGAGACAAAGAAAAAGAACAGAGTTTGGGAGGAAAGTAAGCAAGAGAAATAGATATAGTGAAGAATACTGGGGGAGAAAGAAGGGGTAGGGAAAAGAAAAGGGAGGAATTAGGACTAATTCTGTGCATATGCTAAGTGTGAATCTTTCCAATCTGGCGTTAGTCTATTTCTAATTAGAAGTAGCTTCCGAGCTGTGGCATCAATCCTGTTCACTTCAGCTCAAATGATGCTTTTGTTATTTTTTGACATTATAGAGTTCCTTGGCTCTAATAACACGTTTGGGGCCATTTTCAGGGCTGCTTCCTAAAACAGTTGCTTCCTCTTTAACAGGCTCAGATTACATAACGTCAGTTGCAGCCACCATGTGTTACAAATGTGTTTTACTTGACAAGCTCTGAAGCAGAGTCATGAACCTAGTCACAATAGATATCCAGAGAGAGGCCTTCCCTGGGGGACAATGAAAAGCCCTATGCAGCCTGCCATAAATGGCTTGATGCAGGCTGCAGCCTCTGCCCCCTTCCTGTACTTCACAAGATAAGGTTTTTGTACTTTGAATTTTTAGCCACATATAGGAGTTTTCAAATGACCTGTGCTGGGTAAGTTTTTGTCAGCTTGACTCAAGCTACAGTCATCTGGGAAAGGAGAACCAAACTGAGAAAATGCTTCCAGCAGACTAGCCTACAGGCCAGGCAGTCTACTGGAAGCATTTTATTGATTAATGATTCATTGGGAGGGCCCAGCCCACTGTGTGTGATGTCACACCTGGGCACGTGGTCCTGGGTTATTTGAAAGATCAAGCTGAGGAAGGTATGGCGAGCATACCACACCAGTAAGCATTTGTATTGGCTGGTTTGTGTGTCATCTTGACACAGGCTAGAGTCATCAGAAAGGAAGGAGCCTCAGTTAAAGAGATGCCTCGATGAGATCCAGCTGTAAGGCATTTTCTCAATTAGTGATTAATGGGGCAGGGTCTAGCCTCTGTTGGGTGGTGCTATCCCTGGGCTACTGGTCCTGGGTTCCATAAGAAAGAAAGTTGAGCAAGCCATGGGAAGCAAGCCAGTAAACAGCAGCCCACATGGCCTCTGCACCAGCTCATGTCTCAAGGTTCCACCCTGTTTCAGTTCCTGTCCTGACTTCCTTCAATGATGAGTAGTGATAAGAAAGTATAAGTCACCAAGGCCAGCTGGCCTGGGTCTGAAAAAGCCTGGGTTAAAACCGGTCTCGCTGAACATAGCGGACAATGAGGACTACTGAGACCCCAAGAACAATGGCAATGGGTTTTTGGTCCTACTGCACCTATTGGTTTTGTGGGAGCCTAGGCAGTTTGGAGGCTCACCTTACTAGACCTGGATGGAGGTGGGTGGTCCTTGAACTTCCCACAGGGCAGGGAACCCTGATTGCTCTTTGGGCTGACGAGGGAGGGGGACTTGATTGGGGGAGGGGGAGGGAAAGGGGAGGCGGCGGTGGGGAAGAGACAGAAATCTTTAATTAATTAATAAAGAAATAAATAAATTAAAAAAAGAAAGTATAAGTCAAATAAACCCTTTCCTCCCCAACTTGCTTTGTTTTGTTTCATTGCAGAAATAGAAATCCCAACTAAGACACAATTCTTCCATGGACTTTGCTTGAGTTCCTGCCTTGAATTCCCTTTATGATGTGCTATATTCTGTAAACTGAAGTTCCTCCTTGAGTTACCTTTGGTCATGGTCTTTATCATAACAACAGAAAGCTTAGGTATAACCATGTACATTTTTTATGACCCGATTAGCTTTTCTTCCTCCTTTACTGAAAAGTTGAATAGAGATGGTCGCAATAATTTGTAATAAACAGAGCTGAATACTGACCTTCAAAACAAAATAGAGTGGATGAGTTTGGAGTTATACAAATGAAAAGTAAGACAATAGTTGTGTGTGTGTGAGAGAGAGAGAGGGAGGAGAAATTGATGGTAGATAGATGAAAGATGAGAGAGAGAGAGAGAGAGAGAGAGAGAGAGAGAGAGAGAGAGAGAGAGAGATTGAATGTTTTCTAGATGGACTACTAAGAGTAATTAATTGAAAATGTGTACTTTCAAACAGTTCATCCATTATTCCAAGTATAGATGAAGAGTGTTTTGAAAATCCTAAGTGAACGGGTTGTAAGCATCTCACTATTTCCCACCCAAAGGAAAAAAATCTTTACTGCCTATTTCAGCTTCTGGTGTTTCCATCAGACATTCTTGGCTTGTGACTGTAACGCTACAATTCCTGCTTTATCTTCAAACTATCTCTCACTTGTCTTTCCTTTTATAATTTATTTTTATAAAGATACTACTGTAGAATTTTATAAAGATAATACTATACCTCATATTAATCCTCATCACAAGTTACCACCACTACACAGATTCAGAATGAGACCCTTGTTCTGAGCTTCTGGGAACCATATATTCTTGTAGCTCAACTCAGTTGGACCCACTGCCAAAAACATTCTTGCTTCTTGGTTGCATTTACCCGAAAGTGCCATCATTCCTTGCAGTTAATTGTAAAAGTGCTGCCTCTTTAGTCAAACGATGGTAGATGTGTTTGTGGTACATGCACGTGTGCACGGGTCCTGTTTATCTGCAGAGTTTGGATCTGAAGTCTTCTCTAAAAGGTCCCAGGCTAAAGGCTTGTTCCAGAACCTGTGGTACTGTTAAGAAGTGGTGGGATCTTTAAAGGATGGGGCCTAGTGGCAAGAGATTCCTGGAGGTGTTCTAGAAGGGTATATTATGACCTCAGCACCTTCCTTTCTGTCTTTGCTGCCTAGATACTGTAAACTGTGAAGTTTGCTCCACCACATACTCCCATCATCATGGTTCTGCAGACCTCAAAGCAACAGATGAGCTGAATGTGGACTGAATCCTCTGAAACTGTAAGTTGAAGTAAACATTCTGTCTTCTGTGACTCATATAGGGTACTTCTTCAGTGCTCGAGAGTTGCCTGGGACAGTGTCACTGCACAAACGTAGTGACATTAAAAGTTGATAACCGAGACAAGCATGGAGGCTCATATGGTAGCTACTTCTCTCAAGAGACTGACACTGAATGATTTTCATGAGTTCAAGGCCATCCTGTGCCGCACAAAGATTTCAAGCCTAAGCATTCTCCTTTCTGGAGAAAAAAATGCCCATTCAATATTAGTTCTCATATTATTTTTAATTAATTTTATGTGTTTATGTGAATATCTACACACATATATCACCAGGCAAGAACTGGAGTTACAGGTGGGTATGAGATACCATTTTGGTACTAGGAACTGAATTCTAATCCTCTGCCAGAGTAGAAAGTAAGTGTTCTTAACCACTGGGAAAAAGTCACCAGGTCTCTCACATTATTTTTTAAAGGTGTCAAGAAATCCCTTCTTGGATATCATTATGGAACTGATCCAATGATTATATGATGTCATCTTTGGCTGATAGATATTTGGCACTCAAAAATTTTCCACTTTTGGACATAATACACAGGAATTCCTTAACTCACTTTCTAAAGCTCAAGTTAGAATTTATTATACCAGACATCCAATATTTAGAGTTGATCTACAGTGATACCGTCTGTCTGCTTGACATACATTTAACTGTTAACATTTTACATATTTTCTTCAGTAAGTGTTGTGGACTGAATGTGTCCTGTAATCCCAGTTTCTGTGTTGATGCCTTAATTAGAAAATTGATGGTACTTTGGTGTGAGCCCTTGTTGAGATAATCAGTTATGAGTGTGTATTTCTCATGATGGAATTAGTACCTGACAGAGGCAACTTCAGGCCAGTCTGGCATGGTGGCTTATGTTGGTAACTCCAGAACCAGGGATGCAGAAGGATGAGGTTCACCTTAAGTCAAAGTGCAACTATAGCTACACAGTGAGTTGCAAGACACTACCTCAAAAACTAACCAAACAAATTTTTTAACATATAAAATGGACGATTTTCTTTGACTTTATCTATGTCTCTCCTTTCTCTCTCTCTCTCTCTCTCTCTCTCTCTCTCTCTCTCTCTCTCTCTCTCTCTCTCTCTCTCGTAAACATATTTGTAAGAACAGTAAAAAGTTAAAAAGCAAACAAACAAAAAAACCAAAGCAGTCACGATAGGCTGTCAGGGGTATTACCATGACTCTGAGGCTATCCTTAGCTACATGGTGAGTTCCAAGTTACTCAGAACTACAACACGACGCTTTTAAAGAACCAACAAAAATCTGCTTGTACTTGGCTTTTTCAAAGATCATGACAACATGAGAATAAGAACTCTCCTCAAACATAAAACAATCGAGAAAGAAGAAAAACTACCAAGTGTTCTGAAATGATTTTCTTTATCCTCAATTGAATATTTACTTGATTTAAGGTATGCAGATTTGAGAACAATTTAAGAAAAAAAATGGCAAATTTTCAGACTCCGTATAAAGGGTAGATAAATAGCATCAATGATTATACATAGAGTGCACACCAGGATTCAAGCTCCTTATGTGCTCTGTGTAAGCTTTCTTCCTTCTTACAGGTGCCGTTTCCATGTTCTGACCTGTGTCAGCCTTCTATGAAAAGAGGGGCATTGCTGCAAGCACACTCATTTTAATAAGACTAGAACAAATATTGGCAGTTCCAGAATTGGAAAGCATAAAAAGCAATAGAATGGCAGAAAAAGTAATCCCACGATTTAACATTAAATGTGATTATGCACAAGGCGTTCTGTAATCTGTTTACATCTCAGACAATGATAATTATTTTCTGCATTTAGTCGTCTTCATTGTATGAGAAATGTTCGCTCGTGTATTTGTAAAATAAGAGGTCTTGTTGATTCTGCTTAGTAAGTCCAGATAGCTAATGATGGTTTCATGTTTGTGGTTTGCTCCTAGCATTCTTGATATGCAGGCACTTCCACTACCATCCTCTGTGTCTTGTAACTTGGTGCCACACATATGGCACACGGTCCTTGTAGTAGTCTGTGCTTACAACTCTGGATGATTGGATAGGAAAAACTGAATGGCATGAATAAGTTGTAGAGAGTTGTGTTCCTTTCATTTAAGAGTGCCTTCTGGAAATGAACTATGGCATCTCTTTATGAAGATTGTACAAAGATGAGATAGATAATGGACAGCTCGGGGATGTGACTTGGAAGAGGCTGCTGTTTGCCTGTGGGTGTTCTTTCAGCATGCTTCCCCTGTGCCCCTGGGACTCTCTTCAATTCAAATGTATAATTAAAGATTTCCTATGGGGACTAGGTGGATCTGGAAAGATGAAGGTGATTTATACATATTACCCATATCACTGAAATGACAGGGAGTATAACGCCCAGCCTCAATCAAACTTTTTCCTTAGTGATGCTTACGTGTGGTTACATGAAAGCTCTTATACTGTAGCCAGGCCAGCTTACTGAGCCTCCTGTTGCTTTGGCTGAGTAGCAGTGGGATGGAATAAATGCATGCATATCTTTTTTATTTGCTTGTTAGACTATGCTCTATTTCAAACCCCACAGAATCACCACATCCTCCTAGTACATTTCAACCTGAGTTCCTTAATGTAAAAGTAGAACTATATTGAGGGGGAGGGATCTTTATGATAATAATGTTATGAAACTGTAATCTAAAGAAAAATTTGGGACTTTTAAACTACCATTGACCCTTGTAAGGTGAGGGGACTTGACATTTCATCTCTGGAATAGTCTTGAGTTGAGTAATAAGCTTTATCGAGAAAAACCTCATGCTCACTGATACCTTACCTAGCAGACTCCTTTCTATTGATGTGATGTTTGAGATAATGACCTGTCTCTCCACTTCATAGTTTTTCCTCTATCTTCACAGATAGTCAATACACATATACACAGTTGGTGTGTTGAAGGGTATTCGTCTTAGAGATAGGTTTTGGTTTAAAGTTATCTTTTCAATTGTTAATTGTTTTGAGAGGACCTGGAGTTTTCTTTACAGCTCGGAATGATCTTAACTTGTCAGCTTCCTGCTTTACCTTCCCGAGTGCTGAGCCTACCCATGTGTGTATCACCAAACCGGTATACAAATTGTCTTAAAGGAGTTGTTTGGAGGGATGATAAATAATTTATTTAAACTTAACTGGAACCTAAAGCTTTCTGAGCACCTGCAGGAAATGTGAAAAGCTGTTGAATTTTTCTGAGAAATACTGATTGCCTAAGTTCTTTCAATTGCTGCTGTGAAAAAGAAAGAAAATGGGAGGATACACCTTCCAGAAAGAGAGAGAGCATGGCTCACGTATGTACAGAGTAGCTTTAGTATAGACTCGTCATCATGCGTCTCATATACGATGAATGTATATCCAAGTTTAACTATTAATGAGGGAACTGGCAGCCTGGAAAGCATTTAGGAAGCACTCTGGAGTGGACCGCTTAATGGATTCTCACACAAATGACCACAGAGCTTAGGCTAGGGAATAAGACCTTTTGTAAAAACTACAAACAAATTAGATTATCTCTGTCTACTTACAAATCTCTTAGAGGGCCAAGAACGCAATTATGACAGGAAATTCCTTTAAAGAATTAAGATTATATCTTCAGTGAGTCTGGAATGATTTTTAAAAGTCTTCTGGATCATCTAATCCAAGGCTAATGACCCAAGCCCAAGCCTGAGACACTCATATCTACAGGCTGCTCCCAGGTGTTGTATAAAAATTATTTCCTCCTGCTGGTCTAACAGAGCTTGGGCGGTTCGGCGTGCTTGCTAAGGCTGAGACCTGGTATGACACAGTGTGCTCTGATTGTCCCCATCGCCTTGGTGGTTTATGGGCATCGGTCCCACATATGAAATGTGATGCAAATTCCTTAATTATATGTTTGTCATCTTTAACTACAATAAGATTTATTTTCCAATATGTGACTGCAGGTGTAGTATTGATTGCAATTTATTCAATTATATCATGGTAAAGAGGAAGAGCAAATAATGGCAAGAAGAAAGGAAACACCCACGTATACACATGCCCACACATGTGCATACGCAAACATAACATACTTCGACATACCATGTTTTAAGGTTATCCACAAATCCAAAGTTGATTCACCAGTAACACCATTTTCTATTATATAAAAGGTCTCACAGGTCTTTTGTTTCCCTTTTATTGAAAATAGACTGCTTTCTTCACATAATATATCCCGATTATGGTTCTCCATCCCGTACTGCTCCTATATGTGACAGTGTTTTCTGTCACTGGAAAACAATAGGCTGCTGAGAGATAAAAATAAGCTGTAGCAGAATAAAATGTAATAAAACAAAACCTGTCACATTGAGGTTAGAGAAGACAAACCAAAAGAAGAAAAAGAGGCCAGTAAAAGGCAAAAGAATCAGAGACCCGGTCATTCACTCACTCAGTAATTCCACACAAGCACTCAGCTGGAAGCCATGGTATTCACAAAGAGGACCTGGTGCTGATCCAGGCAGGTTCTGTGTATGTACCGTCAGTTTCTGAGTCTCAGAGTTCTTAAAGTCAAGGTACAGATTATAATACAAATATTATGAATTTAAAATGCTTATCAGGAGCATATCTTTGTTGAACATATATTTTACTACTCCTTAGTCAAAGTAGTTTATGAAGATTCTATTAGATTGTGTGGGCATTGAGAAAATAGAAGAATTTTAAAACTTTCACATTTATAATCTCATCATAAAAAAACTGAATCTTACAGTGTTCTAAGACTTTTTAAAAACATATAAAACATGAAATATGTACTTGCACTATATACCACATTTATAGCCATTTTAACCAATATTACAAAACTAACCCAAAGATACATCTTGATTATTAAACTTATATTCTTATGAAAAATCTTTCTGAGCTTTTCTTTTGGCAAAAATAGATTTTTTTTTATTCTTAAATACCTGGCATACTTAAGGTATAAATTCAGCTTTCTTATTTTTCTGGGAGTCTGGGAGTACGACAAGCATCATACACTTAATCAGAACAGTCCCCCTTTGTTCTGAGAGAGAGTTTGTAATTTATCAATGCTCTTCACAGTGAAGGAAATATTTCACCTCTTTACAAAGGGAGTTTTCTCCACCATAGAGACAAAAAGATAAAGCTTCTATTGCAGAATTACAACACTAGCATTGTTATAGATCAAGTCTTTCTCTACAGAGTGTGCGGAATGCTTGATGAATTTCTATCAATTTTATTCATTTTTTAGATAGACAAGAAGATAAGCAATGAGAATGACTAAGAAATCCAGCTTAGGTACAGTCATATTAGGAGACCTGACCAAGACCAGCTACGGAACAACGATCCAAAGGAGGAAAAGTGGAGGCAATGGGAAATACGACCAACAGACGTGTAATTTTAATGTCACTTGAAATTAATTCTCAGGATCACACATTGGTACAGACAACCTGTGTCAGCCAAATTCCTCTGAATAATATTAAGTGAGCTCCTAAATCTAAAAACTGTCTAGTTTAAAAATGTTAATCTTAAATTGATGATCAATTTAAATTGGTCATCAAAAGAACATATAATCTAATAAAAATGGAGTACATACTTAAACAGAGAACTCTCAACAGAGGACTCTAAAATGACTGAAAGACACTTAAGGAAATGTTCAACATCCTTAGTCAGCAGAGAAATGCAAATGGAAATAACTCTGAAATTTCATCTTACACCTGTAAGAATGACTAAGATCAAAAGCACTGATGACAATTTCTGCTGGAGAGGTTGTGAGGTAAAGGGAACAGTCCTGCATTGCTGGTGGGAATGCAAGCTGGTCCAGCCCCTTTGGATGTCAGTGTGGCATTTCTCAAAAAATTAGGAAACAACCTTCTTCAAAATCCAGTAATACCACTTTTGGGTATATGTCCAAAGGATGCTCAATCATACCACAAGGACATGTGCTCAACAATGTTCATAGCAGCGTTGTTTGTCATAGCCAGAACCTGGAAACAACCTATATGCCCTTCAGCTGAAGAATGGATAAGGAAAATGTGGTACATTTACACAATGGAGTAGTATACAGCAGAAAAAATGACATCTTGAATTTTGCAGGCAAATGGAGAGAGCTAGAAAACATCATATTGAGTGAGGTAACCCAGACCCAGAAAGACAAAAATCACATGTACTCATTCATAAGTGCTTTTTAAATATGAAGCAAAGAAAACCAGCCCACAAATCACAATCCAAGAGAACCTAGATGACAATGAGGACCCTAAGAGAGACACACATAAATCTAATCTACATGGATAGTAGAAAAAGACAAGATCCCCTGAGTAAATTGGGAGCATGGAGACCATGGGAGAAGGTTGAAGGGGAGGGGAGAGGCAGAGAGGGGAACAGAGAAAAATGTAGAGCTCAACAAAAATCAATAAAAATGAAAAATATTAATCTTATATGTTTTAAATAGATATATACCAACACTAATTTAACTTTTCACCTAGAAGCATCAGAATGGGAATCCAGAGTCACTAAAGCTTGTTAGCCAACCAGGTTCTAGGTAATAGACCAGGAATCACATACTAAAAATGCTGACAAAATTGGAGGCAAAACTGGTTAATGTCCATTCTATTAACTATTTCTAAGTTTGGGACAAATAGAAAAAAAATAGGAAGAGCCAAAATTCCCTAAAGAATAGCACTAACTTCTGACTGTTGAAAATATGAACTTGGAGCTACTAAGAATTTAACATTCTGCTCATTCTAGGCAATCTACATCATTAAGAAGCAGACAGTTATGCACATGGTACTAAAATTGGATGAAGGCATTGGAATGGGAATGGTTTTATCTTGAAAATATCTTATCTTTTTATAGCGAAAACCTTGGAGAGTGACTGGATGGTGTCCAGGGCAAACAGCCTTGGCTTCAAACTCCCTTTGCCATTGTAGCTGTTTCTAATTAACCCCCCTGTAAATTTTTTTGCCACCTTAAATTCCAGACTAAAAGTTCTTATTAAATCTGTACAATAAATCAGCTTTTAGTACATCTGACTGCAGAGAAAAAAATGAAGTTATTGCCATAAACACAGATACTCTTTAATACAGATCATAATGGGATGGCTTCACTTCAAAACAACAGTTCCAACGGGTCTGATTAGAAGCAGCGGGCAACCTCGCACAGCTCGCAAGCACGAACATATTCACGCAGACAAAACAACCCCACGCCTTTCAGACCTCTGCTTCTTCTTTTTTGTTGTCTTGTGTGCAGTCCAATGCTTCTGATGAACATCTGCTCTGTGTTTAATTGGATATAGTATTAGCCAAGTACGAGGAGCACACGCTATGTCTCATTTCTGATCTGCTTCAACTCCTGACCTTGTTTGACACGCTGGATAGAAATGTCAAAAATGCCTCAGTCAAGTCCTGCAAACACCTGCAAGTGCTCTGAGCTTGATTGCAGGCAGCTGATGTTGATTGCAATGAGTGTTGGCTGGCCCCCCCCCCCTTCAGATTTTCTAACTGGTAGAAATTAGAATTGAGGAAGACCAGTTGGGTCACTTCCATTCTTTCATTACAGTTCCAGTGAACACACGCACAAGTTATTCTGTTCAGACGGTGGAATTCTAGCCTTCCAGGGTGGGGGGTTGTAGTGCGGAGCTTGCTTTGTATTTAAAGGCAACTCTAGGACGTACTACTTTCACTAGCAAGACCTTTCTGTTACTAAGTTTACACCAATATCTCCTCTTTAGATTCCTTTTAATATCAAGTAGTGCTCCTTGCCTGAATCGTATTTCAGGTCCGTTTGCTCTTTGCAAGCAGGAACTAAGTAATTCTTATTTTAAAAGCCCAGAATCGGAAATGTTTCAAAATCTGAAACTTTTTAGGTATTGACAAGATAACTCAAATGGAAAATTCCACAGCATGAAAATTAATTTCCTTCACAAAATGGTTTAAAATACAGCATAAAATTACCTTCAGGCTATGAAGGAAAAAATATAGAAAACACAAATGTGATAGTGCTGAGACCTAGGTCTCATCCCAACGAAACCTCTTTGTAGACCTACAAATATTTTAACATTTTGAACAATCTCAAATCCAAGCATTTGTGGTTCAAATAACTTCAGCTAAAGGATACTCAAGCTGTATCATTTCCCCTTCAATGTATACAGGCAAAGATGTATATAGTTCCTCTGTAGTGACATGGGCAGATGGATTTTACAAAAAAAAAAAAAAATGTGTCCCAGCCTATGGGGTGAATTTGTAACTCACCAAAATTCAAAGTAAGTGTGAAGTGGGATCATCAGGGACATTCTGAATCTCTTAAGCTTTAGAATTTTCTGGGTGGATAGTCCAAGGCCCCGGTGACTAATTCTTCATGGCCTTTCCTAGTAGTTTGATAGCATGTCCAGTGCAGGATTCTATAGCTCTCCTGAGGTGCCCGTCTCCCACAGCCTTACTCCTTTCTGTTTGACCATGTCGTTGATTTTACTCTGGTATTTTTCTAATTAACAAAATACACGTTCTGTGCTACGAAGTTTTCTGAGAATAGCTACATGTATCTGTGAATCACAAAAATGACTTAATTTTTGTCTTGTAGTGATCAGGGATGTTTTGACTTCTCCACATTCTCTCAGCATGGGAACCTTTCCGAGAGCTCTGGGTGTTTAGCTGTCCTGAAATAGACTTCTTAGAAAAAGAAACGGAACAGAACATCCAAGTGCTAGGGTGGATAATAATCATATGTAGCACTTAGATAGATTTTATTCCCCACATACTTTACAAACAACATCTAAATAAACCTTTCACCATTTCATTAAATAGATAAATAAGCAGTATCATCTCAGCATTATGTTCCGTGGAGAGGAAAAAAAACTTTACTGGTTTATAACTGCAGTAAGTAGGAGATTATTTCAGAATAATGATCCTCACTCCCATGGCCGTCTGTAAGCCTGACTCCAACTACCTGTTCCAATTTTCTCTTCAAGGGAACAGATTAATTGGTACTAGTGTTGGCCATTGTGAAAGTGCAGTCAGAGCCATTCAAAGAGCTAGGGAGAGCTGGGAGCCTGGGAAGTTTCCTTCACAGGATTGGCAAGATAAAGAAAAATAAATACATATGTGAAATCTATGAAGTAGGGAACCAAAGAGCCTTTCTCAGAGAGCAAGGTCTCCTCCGGCCGTCATTCCCATGCTTTGTGGGCAGGCAATCCAGCTGTTCCCAAAGCCTATTGGAAGGTGGTGTACAGTTCACATCTGGTGAGCTTTAATTAGAGGTTGCAACCTTTGCAACAGTGAGAAGCCTAAGTATTTCTTCTCTTATAATTTCCTCAGGGTGTTTTCAAGCCTTGGGGAAGGTTATTTGCATGTGTCTATTACTTGATTCATATTGTATTGTACTTCTCTTTGTGAGCAAATACTACATCTCCTTCTATTTTTTAAAAAAAAGGCATGTGGACTTACTTCTCTGCTATCAAGTACAGTTTGTTTCTAAATGATGGTGTGATACGAACTTAGACATCTACAGTTTAATCAATGGCTTTGTTTGTTCAAAGGTCAAAGTACAAAAAAATGAACTCTCATATATGCTTCCATGTAAACTGGATGTCTGTAGGTGAATGGAATCATGGTGGATGGTGGATGGTATGAATATAATTGCTTCACTAACCTAGTAAGCTTGTTGTCTGGAGTCCTGGAGACTTGGTAACACCTACATGAATGACTCTTCATGTGATTACCAAAATAATGTGTTTGAAGTAGGAGTATAGAGGGGGATCCAAGAAGGTACTAGGGGACATTCTCACCACCACCAATATCTGTGAATTATTTTATCAACACTCTCATTGTGCTCATAATTTGATGTTGTAAAAAAAAATAAATCCATTCATAAAGCTTGGATGAAATGAGATCATCAGTTTTCACCTTACTTATGTTTGATCTCTAAAGGATTAGTTCAACCATAGTCACTGTAGAATAATGGATTATAGAATTTGGAAATATGATATGATGCTAAGGAAGCATTTAACCAGAAAACTTGAGAGAAAGTCAAGATGATTTTGCCAAGCATACAAAAAATAGCTGGATCCAAGAAATGGTGAATTTCTTAGAGTCTAAAATGTCTTTGATTCCAAAAGTAGAAAGTTCAGGTAGAGGCAATGGAGGCTTCATAACCTCATGAACTTCAAGTCAGGTGCATCGGAGAGACACAGAGGAAGTGGCAGAGCTGAGGACAAGGGCCGTCTGTGAGGAAGGTTGAGGCTGGCTGCTTAGGCTGGACTGTCTCTATTAGGATGGCATCCCAGGAAGAGCAAACAGATTGTGGAAGAGTTAAGATGTGCTCTTCAGAGCACAGCAAGTGCCATAGCTTGCTGCACTTGTTGGATTGGGTGATTCCGATACCCACGCGCCTCCCACAGAACCACAGGTAGGGAAGTGAAATAGATTCAACTGCTGAAAATTTCCCGAAGATATGAAATGTATTTCTTGTCAGAAGCTGCAAGAAGTTTGGAGGTCTGAGAGGGTGTAAAATCTTTGTGAGATATTGGAGTTTTGAGTAAGCTGGTGAGATAGACGATACTTGTGAGTCATTCATTCACCACTATTTCATTTATTTAGGTGCTCTTTTTCAAATGTACTTTTTAACAGTTTATGTGTCAGAAAGAGAGAAAGTGAGAGAATGAGAGAGAAGGATGAAGAGGAGAACAAGGAGGAAGAGAAGGGGGATTTGAGAGTTTATGTGTATTTCATGCATATAGGTGCGACAAAGGGCAGAAGAGGGTGTCAGAACTCCTGGAACTGACCGGCATTACAGCCATTGGGAACAGCCTGGAGTGAACTTGGGTGCCCTGTAAGAGCAGTACAACCTGGGTGCCCTGTAAGAGCAATAAGTACTCTCAAGTGCTGAACCATCTCTCTAGCCTCAAAAAAGTATTTTGAACGAAGCAAGTATAATTAGATCCAAAATAATAACCAAACTATAGTTCCACTTGTAATGTTTGAGACCAGAAGTAGGTCAAGGTTACTTTTAATAATTTTTCATAGTATTTTCAAAGCCAGTTTAGGATTTTCATCATATTGATCGAAACATTCCCTGTGGATTAATGTTCTAATGTTTCATATAGAAATTCCTTATATCTTGCACTTTGCAATTTTATAAACATAGCAATTGCAATATGTTTTTATTTTTATTGTGTGACACATTTTAAAAGGAGAAAACCAAGTCCCAGAAGCAGTAGTAGAAGAGTATCTAAATTTTTATGGAAGTCTTCGGTAATGTCAACAAATTGTAACAAGAGTATGGCATCTTAGAGCTATGTTAGGAATTCAGAGTATGATCTTAATTTTTACAGTTGAAAAATTTTATGTAATTCAGTTCAAAGATAAGGTAAACAGTGACTAAAAGAGATTCTGAGGTATGCTGAAGATCATTGATATTTAACAAATACAAAAACTTGAAAGTAACCCAGTCATTAAATAACAAGCTTCAAGATACAGTATTCGTCCATAATTTATCTGACAGGTACTTCATGAGCTGACTCATCTACATGACTTTAAACTTGAAGTGGGACAAGTGTGGCTTGGTGTCATCTCATCATTACTCAGGGAGATGGGACAATTAACTTGCTAGGTCCAAGATGAGATGATTAATATATACCAACAGAATGGATCACTTGTAAAATCCATAGTACAGAAAAAGGAACTAACCATGGTCATCTAAGGAAGTATGTAAAAAATAAAAAAACAGTTTGTTTTCTTTTTAAAAAAAACAGTAAAGGAAAAGAAATTAAAAAGAAAAGAATGACTAACTACACCACAACTGCTCTATGATTTGACCTGTGGTAGAATTGCAGGCAACAAAGTGATAACACAGAAGACAAGACATAATGTTAATCAGCTTTAGTCAAATCCACGTGAATTGAGGCTTTCCAATTCTATACCTATATTCTTTCCAATATTAATAATAACCTTATTTTATACACTAAGGCAGAACACTGAATCAGTCTGTTTAAATATACCAAAACTCCATAGCATGACCCTATTATTTCTTACGAAATAGCATAGAATAGAATATGGGTCATCTTTGCACCTCATGTCAAGAGGTCTAGTTATTGAAGTTCAAAGAGGACCTGGTTCCTAAAGCGTGAGCATTGAAGCTATCTAACAGCACAGGTTGCAGGGGAGTTGGCCTCCGAGGAAGGACTCCAGGACAGAAAGTGCTCTCCATAGATTAAAAGCTCGCACCTCACCCAGTTTGTACTGTCACATTTTGTAAATTGTGTATATGTTACCCTTGAAGCTTGCTAGGATATTTATTTTCTGTAATCAAGGCTATTTTTGCTTTTCTTTAACAGAATGTATAGTTTAGGGACTTAATTTTGTCTAAACTGAGATGCTCAAGATTTTTCCTACCTTGTTTTTAGAAATTGATGCTGTGTAAACCCTGACCACTTACTTGGTACCTTCTGAAATGGATGACTCTTGTGTATAACCCCAGGGGAAAGAGCAAGTAGACTTTTCCCTTCTTAAAAGAATAAGAAATTATTTCTGCAGAATCAAGTTGTTACTGAATCAGGGAAAAATGCTAATTAGGTACCAACTTTTCATACTCTTAATAAGTCCTCTTAGTGCTTATGATACTCATTAAAGTGAGAATCCTGTATACTACATGCTTATCACAGGAGAATTTTCATATCTTTAATGTCTCAAGTTTTTTTCCTATTATTATTTTATTTAAAAAACAAAAAAACACCTTTTTTTTCATTTTACATACTAAGCCCAGTTTCTACTCCTTCCCCTCCTCCTGTTCTCTCCACCTTCAACATAGAGTGGCTCCTAAACTTATACAGATGCTATTGACTTCTTGAAATGATCTCTCCTGGAGTTGTATAAAATTTCTTGCCCTGGGCACCCTGACTTCTCTTAGAACTGGAGAGGGAGGGGAGAGGGGGAGAAGGGGAAATGGGAGGGAAATAGGGGGAAGTGAGGAGGTGGAAATTTTTAATAAATAAATAAACAAAAAGAAAGGGAAGGGAGAAAAGAAAATATATAGCTCAATAAAATCAATAAAAATATTTTTTAAAAGAAATAAAATAAAAAATAAAATGTCCTGCCCTTTAAATTTATCTAACTATTACTTTATGGTTTAACTTACAGTTTTCCCATGGATTTCCTGAATACTAGATGCTTTAGTACATGTCTGCTTTGGTGCATGTTGAACCCATTGGTTAACAGTATACCAGAGGGGCAATTCCCATCATTGGTCTCTCTGCTATTGTAGCGGTCCTTTGTTTAAAATCTTTTGGTTATAAAGATGTGTCTCAGATCAACCATTCTAAAGTTAAGTTTGCTCTATCTTGAATAGAAAGTTATACTCCCATGTAAAACAGTGACCTTATGTTGAATTCCTTGATAGCTCATAGCATGGTAGTCTATCATTTCCTTCTACACAATTATCTCTATAGACAAAGACAGTTAAATTATGTCACTCTTCTGCTCGATCCTTACCACCAATGCCTTCTGTCCACCATATCATAGGTCTCTCCAAACTCTTTCCCTGGAAACCAGTGTCCTATAACCTCATTCTTCCTCTTGCTATAGCAGCCTTCTTGGTGGAAGAGAGCTAAAGAACCCTGGTGCTTTGCTGTCCCTTGCTTGGAATGTTTTCCTTCTCTTTCTTTGCCATTTACATGGTGTTCCTCCTCAAGTACAACCTTATCTATGAGACCTTCTCTCAAAGCCTTTTTTAGAACATCAACCCTTCCAACATACTCCTGCCCCACTTCAATTATTATTTCCTGTAACACTTATCAACTGGCATGCTAATATTTACTTGCTTCCTTCTTTGTTGCTTTACTAAGGGATGACAGAAGTAAAGAGTGGTAGATAAATGTTCAATAGCATGACTGCAATTCGGCATCACTCATCAAATTAGTAATGAGAAAGGAAAACAGTCCTGACAGCTGTCAGCTAGAAACTTGGAACAAGCTGGTTTTTCTACTGTAGAATATAAAGTGTGTAATAAGATGTAATACCACACAAGATCATTCTGACACTCAAAGGGAAACAAAAAGCAGACCTTTTACTAGTCATGTCTGTGTAAAGACAGAACGTAAACACTATGGAAAGCAGGGCCCATATGTCCCGTCATATGTTATAACTACTGTTTCTTCCCAATGACAGCTTTTAGTTCTGTTCTACTTCTCCCTCTTAGACATAAACTCTTTAGACAACAAGTATCCTGTATTTAGAATTTCTTTATTTTTCCTCCAGGCTCTGCTGTCTGACAGTACTCCTTCCTGATGGCTCACTGTCTCTCCTTACATGTATATGTGATATTCTTTGTTTTATATCTACAGTCAAATTTTCTACTTCCTCTTTTTATTTATATGTTCCCATATACGTGCATGAACACACACAAACACACACACACACACACACACACACACACATGTGCTGCAGCATGAATATGGAGATCCCAGGACAACTCTGTAGACCAACCTTCAACTTCTACTTTTGTTTGAGGCAAATGGTCGCTACTGCGTCTGGATTTATGAAGGTTTTGATGATGTAAATTCAGGACATCACACTTTTGTGGCCAGTACTTACTTATTGAACCAACTCCCCATGTTGTTATCATCTTCCTTTGATTCCATTATCAGCCTTTCTAGATATTCCAAAGTCATGCTATATCTCAAAGTCCTTGACTTGATCACATCTTCAAACGTCTCCCTTTTCACATAAAATAAAATTGTAGGTTCTAGGGATTAATATCTTGGAGAAAAATTATTTAGACTATTACATATTTTACTATCTTCCTGTGATTTAATAACAAAGCACTTCTTCCTTGAACTACCATGAACCCAATTCCAAGCTATACACCTCACATCAGGTCTTTATAACAGTTTAATGACATGGCTCATGGTTCCTTTGCTGATGTGTTCTGCATTGGTGGAAGTAGTAAAAAAAACATGTTTGTGTGACACAGGTAGGTTTTTGATACTTGTGTTGCTCATTGGTTTTTGTCCATTTTAACACAACTCTAGACACATCTGAGAAGAAAGAAGTACTAACTGAAAAAGAAAGAGAGAGAAAGAAGAAAATGCCTCAATCAGATTGGCCTGCAGGCATTTCATTGATTAAAAACTGATGTGGAAGTGCACCACCTGCTATGGCTGGTTCGACCCCTGGACACGTGGTCCTGGAGAACATAATAAAGCAGGCTGAGGAGCAAACCAGTAAGCAGCCTCCTCCATGGCCTCTACTATAGTTTCTTTTTCTACCACACAGGACCCTGCCTTGAGTTCCTGCCCAGACTTCCCTCAGTTACTTTTAGTCATGGTAACTTATAACTACAATAGAAATTCTAACTTAAGACAGCACTTTCTGGAGGTGAGTGTGGACGTTTGTGATGTTTGTATTTCCTTTCCCCCCAGTTTTCTAATTCTTTAAAACTGCATATAATCAGTGAAAAATCTGAAGCGATGACTTCTGTGGAGCACTGAACTTTGTCAGTAAAAGAATCATTGGAGCTTATGTATAACTATCACACACAAGGCAGCAGTGGGCTCTTTTAAAGGATTACAAAGAATCATTTCAGTTTTGGGTTTGGCCATTAGGTATAATTTAAGTGTTCTCACATGCCTTGATCAAAACCCCAAACATATTAAACTATTTTTGAAACTTTTTGTAGAAGTTAAAGCTTATCATCTCAATGTACTGCCTTAGATAAAGGGCAGAGGCCATTATTCTAAATGACATTTCATATGAAGTAACACATCATTTCTGATACCTGCGGTTTTGCCTTGGAACCTTTGTCATCTGAAATGACCTCTCAGTCAAGGCTTTTGAAAACTCTAAATCTCTGATGTGTGTTAAGTTTGGTTACAGAAATATATTTTACAAGCCACACGAGTACCAGTGTTTTAAAGCATTGCATTACTATTAAAGTGGAGATAAAAAAAACCTTAAGAAAATTAACAGTTTTGACAAAAATTATCTTAACTGATTTTGCTTTTCTGTAGTTTAGAATAGTTATATGAAGCAGTAGATTTTGAGCGGAACTTCTTATTTCCTGTGCAGGAGAAACAACTAGAATGGTACCTTTACCATTTTCTTTGCTGTTATCTAGTATGGAGGTCATAGTCTTTCTTGTCTTTTTTTTTTCCTTTTTTTTGAGACAGGGTTTCTCTGTATAGCCCTGTCTCCTGGAACTACTCTGTATACCAGCCTCAAACTCATAGATATCCACCTGTCTCTGCTTCCTGAATTCTGGAATTAAAGGTGTGCACCGCCACTGCCCAGCTCAAATTTTAAAAAATAATATTTTATTAATTCTTTGAGCGTTTCATACAGTATATTTTGATCTTATTTAACTCTATCTAATCACTCCCCCATACCCTCCCCTCCTCACCATACACCAAATTTTGTGTTTTTCTCTCTCTCTTCCTCCCTTCTTCCCCCCCTCCCTGTGTCCATTTAAAATTATTTCTTTTATTTTTAAGATTATAATACAATTACATCAGTTCTCCCTTCAATTTCCTACCTCCAAGATTTCCCATATACCCCTTCTTGCTCTCTTTCAGATTCATATCTTCTTTTTCCATTAATTGTTGTCACATGCATATATGTATCTTCAAAAATACTTGGTGATAGATACTGTGGTGAATACATGTGTATACACCTTGATGTATACTTAAAGGCCATCAGTTATTAGAGAGCCCTGAACATATTTTAAACTAGGGAGGTTAAGATCACTAAATACTATTATCACACATGACTGCGGTCTGTTTATCAGTATGGGAGATGATAAAAGGGGTGTGAGATTTCCATCCACCTTGCTCTTGGCAGAAGCGGGCCAGGTCATTGCCTCACTCTGGCACAGGAATGTGGGAAAGTCAGTTTGCCCCTATGAAGAATGAAGGAGCACTGCGGTGTGGGTACCGTGGGGAGAGTCAGAACTGGAGATGTTACGATGGTGACAGGTGTGAGAGAGGGCTGTTGTCTAATCGTGGGGTGGTTTGCAGCAGCCTGGAGACTATGCAAACTCAAACTCAGTCCCCAGACCTGCTGCAAACCCATGGATCACCCTGGCTCTGGGCAATGCTGGAGGCCCAAGATGAGGAACACTCACTGCAGATAAAGAGGGAACTGAAAGGCTGCTGTGACAACCCATCTTCCTATACCTTATCCTTCCATTCCTATCCCCACAAAAGTAACAGCCTAAATAGGAAGCCACCAATGAGAACTCTTAAAAAAGTGTCATAAGGATATTGAGGTGTAGCTCTCCACAACTGATGGCTTCTAGCAAGGGAGCAAGAAGGGAAGGACTCATTTCTATTTGAGGTGCAAGCCACTGAGAGATTGACCATGGTCCAGTGAGTATATAGATAACACAAATTGGACTAGTTTTCTTTTCTTTTTTTTGTTGGTAGGGGTAGGTCACAAGGATTGGGAGCATAGACATGGAAGGAGCAGGAAATAAGTGTTACCAAGGTGTCAAAAGTGAAATTCCCCCCAAAAAAATCAATAAAAATATTATGTTTTTTTAAAGTTATGGAATGTTTGTGTTGGTATTTAGCTTAAAAAAAACTGGGGTGCTTGTGTCAAAGATATGCCTCAGTTGACATGGAATATGTCATCTATTGGTGAAGTGTTACTGGCCTCTCAACTAGACTTGTGTTTTAGAACTATCAGCGGGGCTCTCAAATCATATTTTTTTTAAATATTTTATTTATTTATTATGTATACAATTTTCTGTCTGTGTGTGTGCCTGAAGGCCAGAAGAGGGCGCCAGACCTCTTTACAGATGGTTGTGAGCCACCATGTGGTTGCTGGGAATCGAACTCGGGTCCTTTGAAAGAGCAGGCAATGCTCTTAACCACTGAGCCATCTCTCCAGCCCCTCAAATCATATTTTTGACTAGGAATCATATCGCTTTTGCATTACTGTGAGCCAATCACCAGGACAGAAACAACCTATGGGAGGGAAGTTTTATTTTGGTTTGTGGTTTCAGCAGGATATCAGTCCATCATGGTGGGAAGGCATGGTGGAATTTTTAGCTATAGGAGTGTATGACAGAGTCAGTACAGATTATGGTGGATCAGGAAGCTAAGTGAATAGAGTACCAAGCAAGAACTGGTAGAACCTTCAAAGACCTTTCCTTAATGGCCTACTTATTGCCTTTCAGGCTCTACCTACTAATGGCTCTATAACTTTCAAAAGAGCACCACAAACTGAGTACCAACAGCAAAATCATAAGCCAGCGAGGGAATATTCTTGATTTAAGCTATAATAAAATTTCTCAGGGCCAGTTACTGTTCAGGTTTTAGGAAGAACTGGCCCTTGAGACAGCTCCCTGCCTTAATTGGGGTTTCTATTTCCGTGAAGAGACACTCGCACAACAGCAACTCTTAGAAAGGTAAACATTTAACTCCTGCTTGCTTAGTTTCAGAGGGTTAGTCTGTTATCTACATGGTGGGAAATATGGCAGGCCATGCTCAACTTCCTTAGCATCAGGGAAATGCAAATCAAGACAACTTTAAGATACCATCTTACACCTGTCAGAATGGCAAAAATCAAAAACACCAATGATAGCCTTTGCTGGAGAGGTTGTGGAGAAAGGGGTACACTCATCCATTGCTGGTGGGAATGCAAACTTGTGCAACCACTCTGGAAAGCAGTGTGGAGGTTTCTCAGGAAATTTGGGATCAACCTACCCATGGACCCAGCAATACCACTCTTGGGAATATACCCAAGAGAGGCCTTATCACACAACAAACGTATATGCTCTACTATGTTTATAGCAGCATTGTTTGTAATAGCCAGAACCTGGAAACAACCTAGATGCCCTTCAATTGAAGAATGGATGAAGAAAGTATGGAATATATACATATTAGAGTACTACTCAGCAGTAAAAAACAAGGACTTCTTGAAGTTTGCAGGCAAATGGATGGAAATAGAAAACACCATCCTGAGTGAGGTAAGCCAGACCCAAAAAGAGGAACATGGAATGTTCTCACTCATATTTGGTTTCTAGCCATAAATAAAGGACATTGAACCTATAATTCGGGTTCTTAGAGAAGCTAAATAAGAAGGAGAACCCAAAGAAAATCATATAGGCATCCTCCTGAATATTAAACTTCATCAGGCGATGAAAGGAGACAGAGACAGAGAACCACATTGGAGCACCGGACTGAAATCTCAAGGTCCAAATCAGGAGCAGAAGGAGAGAGAGCACAAGCAAGGAACTTAGGACCGGGAGGGGTGCACCCATACACTGAGACAATGGGGATTGGGAACTCACCAAGGCCAGCTGGCCTGGGTCTGAAAAAGCCTGGGTCAAAACTGGTCTCGCTGAACATAGCGGACAAGGAGGACTACTGAGACCTCAAGAACAATGGCAACGGGTTTTTGATTCTACTGGACCTATTGGTTACGTGGGAGCCTAGGCAGTTTCGTGGATGCTCACCTTACTAGACCTGGATGGAGGTGGGTGGTCCTTGGACTTCCCACAGGGCAGAGAACCCTGATTGCTTTTTGGGCTGATGAGGGAGGGGGACTTGATTGGGGGAGGGGGAGGGAAAGGGGAGGCGGCGGTGGGGAAGAGACAGAAATCTTTAATAAATAAATAAATAAATTAAAAAAAAATAAAATAAAATATAAGGACAAAAGAAAGTAAAAAAAAGAGTGATAAATGCTCAAATATAGAAAGAGGAAAGGGAAGAGGAAAAAAAATCTCTTTTAAAACCTAGGTGATAAGCAGTTAGAAGGATGATAGCCTTTAAATCCCCAAATTGCTAATCCATTGCCCAAAGATTTTTAACAATGTCTTCTCTTCAGAAGACCACTATATAGCAAGAATACATAAATTAGTCACAGAAAAGAAACTGTAGAGAAAGGAAGAAAAAATAGTCTCAAACCAGACTAGACAATCAGGGGAAAAAATGAGAACAGAAACAAAAATAGTTTCTGTCTCAGAAAGTACACAAGAAGATGTAAATGACTCAGAATATTAATTAGTTCCTTCAAGTATGAGATATACACCAACTTAGAAGAAGAAGGATTGCTGAAGGATAAAATACTTCCAGACCAGTCAAAGAGGTTGACCCACAGCTAAAACCAATAATAGCAAGTAAAAGGATCCAAAATTATTATTAAACAAGTCAACTGCTTAAAAAGTCATGGTTTGAGAGGCTCATCAGGAGACAGAAAACTTTAGTGGTGGGACAGTCTGTGGGAAAAGCACTTTTAGGAAAAGGCACTGAAGTCCCATGGCTTCTGGAACCATCTCATAGAGAAATAGGGATGAACATTGGGATACTGATAAATCCCAGATGATGATATGAGTCCTGGAATTAGTTACTGAGATTAGCTCAGTTGCAGCTGAGTAATTTAGTCCTAACTAAAGTAATAGGGTAATACATTGAGGCTGTCCTCAATGAGATATCTGTAACACATCTCTAAATAAAAAGTCAAAATGGTCTCAGGACAAGGATGGGGGACAAGTTTCAGAGCAGGAGGACCAGGAACACTGTTACTGATGCAACATAGTATCTTCTGTGCATGACAGGACCATTACAACCACGAACTTTGCTTGAACAAAACTTGCACAAGTTCAAAGTTACATCATATATGAGTAAAGACTTGACAAGACCCCACCAACAGTTGAGTATCAAATGGCTGCTAAGGGAGGAAATGTCAGATTTTCTTTTCAAAGATCAACTTCTGATAGGTTCTCCATGCCCAAGTGCCAGTGCTATATCCATGTACATGGGCAAAACTATCTAGTCTCAGTTGGTATATATCCCAATAATAATTACTGATGAAAACATGACTTTGTGAGGAGGATATAGGGACACAATAGTTATTGGAGAAGGGCCATAGGAACACATATGATCAAAATACATTGGAATTATGTATGAATTCTCAAAAAAATTAAAGAATTAGTAGATAATTGGGTCCTGAAAAAAATATGAAAGGCTAAAGGTAATTATAGATTCAGGGAAAAAATTCTGGGGCAGAATTTTAAACAGCTAAGTTGCCATGTAAGCCCATCTAGCCTCACCATTCCAGCGAAGTTTGGAAAACAGTTAATATTGTACACCATAGACCAAGTTCCAATGCAGCTCCTGGAACCTGGCAATTCAATGAGTTATTTAGAAAAGAGAAGCCCTTTACATTCGCTATGATAATATACCCCAAATTTACTTAACAAAATCTCAAATATCCACTGACTTCTCTGGAAAATGTAGAATTCTTTAAAGTTGCGAGTCAAGTAGAATTAATGTGATAAGATAATAAATACATAAATTAAGATTAAATTGAAAAAAACATAGGTATCCAAAGAGAATTTGAAGTTGTATGCCATGACCTTGAATGCTTAGTGAAGGAATATCTTGAGGAAAAACTTTTGTTTCTAAATCTTGTATTAAAATTAACATACCAATAATAATTTTCAGCATAACTTTTAACTTTTTAATTCATAGATATCAATAATTACATTCCATTATGATATTTTCATAAGTGCATACATAATTTATTTTGTTATATTTAAATTTTTTTAACATGGATTAGACTATCTTGTTTTCCCACTCCTACTGAAGCCCTTCTTAGTCTCAGATGGTCCCCATTTTTTATTGAAAGGATTGTTCATTTTTGGTAGTCCTTCCCATTAGCACTGGTCAGAGAAGTTCCATGTTACAAGGGTCCTCTTAGCTACATGACTCCTGACTGTTCATGGTGGTAAGAACAAGGGACTGTTGAAAACTTAGCTGTTACATTTCAACGTCTCCATTCCAAGCTTCTGGGTACTTGGAGGAAGAGAGGTAAAAGGAGAGAAGAAGGGCACAGGAGGTCACCCCCTTTATATGAATTTACAAGTATATAATAGTAGGTAGCTAAGGGAGAGACACAACTAGGTTCCACATTTCTCTGAGTATCTATAGGCAGTTCTAATTGCTTGGAAAGAGACATTTTCCTTGTGGTGTAACCAATTATAGGAATTCAATGTTCTTGTAAATAATTCCTCATGCCAGGAACCAATAAGAAACTGTGAAAGAATTAAATAAGTCTCTCTAGCAGACTTTACTTTAGTTGACTGTCCCCATTCACCCATCTTCAGGTTCTTTCCTTCTACCTCTAGTTGTCTTTTTGAATCTGAATTATCTTACTTATAAAATAATTCAAAAGCCTACCGACTCTTCCTATAACTTTAATAATTTCTTTTTTACCTCTAACTAAAAGTCTATTAGATATACATAGCACATTTTCATCATTCATTAATTTGCTGACAAACATCTAGGCTCATTCCTTCTTTGTTATTGTGTATAAAGCAACAAGAAATGCAGATATACAGTTATCTCTGCTTGTTTGGTTCATTAGCCTATTTATTGATTGACAGTTTTGTTCTTCAAGCTTTTAATTTTTGTGGTTATTTAAGTATTCTAGAAATCAGTCTTCTGTCTAAGAGTAGATGACAAGGCTTTCTTTATCCTGCAAGGTTTCTGTTGACTTGACTTTTGTTGTACAGTAACTTTTACAAAATTATTTAATTTCTTGAGATTTTAATACGATTATGTCATTTTCACTTTTCTCCTTCCAAACCCTCCTATATGCCCTTCTGCACTCTCTTAAATCCACGGCTTCTCTTCTTCATCAATTCTTGTTATGTAGAGACATGCATACATTACTAAATCTATAAATGCAACCTGCTCAATCTGCATAATGTTACTTACATTTTTGTTTTCATAGCTGTCCATTTGGTAGTAGACAGACAATTGGTGAGCACTTTCCTAATGTACTTTAATTGTCTGTAGTTCTTGGCATGGAGTTGAGGCCCAGCATTGACTGACAGGACATGATGACCAATAGCTCTCTAAGTGAACTTGAGACCAGCTCACCAAGATGGAAATTACACCTGGTGACAGAAACCTAGTAAGCTACTCAAGGCTACTAAAGTCATAGACCTTCAAGGGGAATCTACAACTGCCACTATGAACTCTGCTTCAGTTCCTGCTTTCAGGTTTCTGGCTTGGTGGCTTGACCTGAATTCTTTAGTTGATAGACTATGATGTCTATCATAGGGAAATAAACCCCTTTCTCCCTAACTTGCCATTGCTTGTGGTATTTTATCACAGTAATAGAAACCATAACTAAGATAGCTCTTGATAACTAGTTTCATTCAAGTTTATAACCTACATCCTGGAATTCATGACTAAAGCTAGAAAGAGAGAAATAATCATTAATGGCAAATTTAACAAAATATGTGAAAAATCTTTTACAATATAAATAAGAAATTTTGTGAGAAACTGAAGGTTAAAGAACTAGAGATGAATGCCGTGAGTATGAAGAGAAAGACTTAACATACTTCAGGGTCACTTGTTAAAAAATGTAATCTGTATGTTAATTAAAGTCCTAATAGCCCTTTTCTCTTGGTTGAAATGAACAAACTGATTATAAATTTATGTGTTAATACTCTGAGGAAACCAGCTGCCATCCTACGAGGACACTTAATAGAACACTGGGGAGAGACTCACTTGAAAAGGAACTAATTTGGCCACATCAATTTTTTATAAACTTAAATGAGCAACTTCCAGTCTCAGCCAAATGTTCAAATGGGTGCAGCCAGCATTTGATTGCAATCTCATGAGAGATATGGAGACAGAATTGCCCAGTTGAGTCATGCCTAAATCTATGTTACAAGGAGAGTGAGAGAGATAATAAATATTGCTCTTTTAAGGAAAAGTTTTGGATTGAGAAAAAGAGTAGAAAAAATGTAAATAAATACCGAAGTTACAGTAGGATATCCTGTAACATGAGGGCCTGCTTTATGGGGTTTCTGTATTGCCCAGTACCCACAGCTGGTATGTCTTAAAGAAAATCACACAGAGAGTCTATATTAATGATAAACTGATTGTCCCATTAGCTCAGGCTTCTTATTAACTCGTGTAGCTTATATTAACCCATTATACTTATCTATGTTAGCCACATGGCTCAATACCTTTCTCAGTGAGAGAGGTCACATCCTGCTTCTTTGGTGGTCTGGGCAGGACTGGTGAAAGAGCTTCCTTCTTTCCAGAATATTCCTGTTCTTATTGCCCAAGATGTCCCGTGAATATTTTACAGGGCCAGAACCTGGGGTCAGCAGCTGATGCAGAGGCCATGGAAGGATGCTGCTTACTGCCTTGCTCATCATGAGTTGCTCAGTCTGGTTTCTTATAGAACTCAAGACTGCTAGCCCTGGGGTGGTACCACCCACAATTGACTGACACTTGCCCATCAATCACTAGTTATGTAAATGCCCTACAGGCCTGTCAACAACCTGATCTTAAGACATTTTCTTAATTGAGCTTCCCTCCTCTCATATGATTTTAGTTGGTGTCAAGGTGAAATACAACTGTCCAGAATAACATTTGGTCCCAGATTACAATTTCAAGTGCTGTCAGAAACAACAGACTAGTAAGTAGAATAGGCATATATGTCTAAATGACTAGAAATTTGAAGAGCTAGATGTGACTGTTTAATTCCTGGTCTCTCTGAAGAGGATACTCTGAGTGTATCGTATCAAGTATGGTTAATACTTCAGAAAGTAGCCAAAGCAGGAAATTTTGTGCTGTTAGAAAACCAGTAAATCACTGGACATTGTGCTATTTAAACAAACAGTATACTTTATATCAGTGAAGTAAAATACTAATTAAATATTCTTAATTAAAATTCCCATGAGACTTGGAAAGCACACGGAAAAATTTCACTCACTAAACCAATTTTCCCATCTATGCAGGAGAACCCTTGCTACTTTAGTAGTAGTAAAGTCCAAGAGGATCTTAACCACCTTTCTTCTTAGTTCTGTCCATAAAGAAGTTCTCTACACTATCCTACTTGATAATAGATGTGAAGAACTTCATTCCAAAAACCACCCTGTTTCCTAGCCTGGAGGAAGAACTGTTGTTCAGAAAGACTGAGAAGAATCTGAATCAGTGTGTCTTTATGTGTGTGCGCACACATATGCATGCGCATGCCTGTACATGGTGTATATGTGCATGTGTACATAAATGTTTAATATTCATATACAATATAATATGAGTAGGAGCTGTTGTGGATCTGTTGATAGGTTTATCTTCCATCAGTTCCTTGGCAATGCTTCAGTCTGGAGCCTATATAAAGAGGCCAAAGCAATGGGGCTATCCAGTGCTGAATGGAAATCTTTAGAACCATGAGGTATATAGCTTTCTCTTAATATGCTATCTCAAGTATTTCATTCTCAAAATACGAAGCTAACTTCTGCAGGACATTTCTTTTCTCAGTCTACAATTAACATTGCATCCTTCTCTTTTGAACCAGACATCGTAATTCCACATAGCTACTTATGCTTCTGTGAACCTAAGCATATAAATCTATAGTTCACTGTGAGTCTCTGGGTCTTTAGGAGCAATATCTGTATAATGCGACACAATGGAGTAATTTGTTAACCTCTATAAGGGTGATGGTACATGACCCTTTTGAATAAACAAGAAAGGGATGAACCCATTCCAATGTTTCTATTGGTAATAGTAGTGAAGTTAATATTGAGGCCAAAACTAGGACAAAACTAGGCTGATTAGTCATCACTATCCTAAATTCTAAGCAATCTCCATGGCAATATTATGCAGAGGTTTGAGATCTCATCCACGTTCATAATTTCTACACTTTAGATGATTATTAATGAACTATCCATATGGTCAGGTAATTGGAAATAGTTTATAATCAGAAGGGAGCCAGTTCTGAAGAGAGAAGTAAAGGAAAATGGTAATGACTTAACTAATGCAAGTTTGGATCTAAAGCAATGAAATAAGTGGTAATTTGAGGACCTTTCACATCAATGAATGCACAATATAAATATACTGCAAGTAAATCCTATAACCTTCCAGGGACCACTGGGTATATTGTGGGTGAAGTGACTACAAGCTCCTTTCAAAGACTTACAAGACAGATGTCAAGGATAGAGTTGGCCTTTTGCGTGACTTTCTGTGTTCATGAGTATGCACTTATGTGTGTTAATGCTTATGTACATGTGTGAGTATGGATGTGAAGTGAAGAGAAGGGTGCAAAGAATACTCTTGACTGGTCAGCAAGCCCCAGGACTCATCTTTTCTATGTCTCCCAAGTGCTGAGATCACAGGGCATTCCTCCACACACAGCTTTTACATTCTGGGGATCAAACTCAGGTCCTTGTTTATACAATAAACACTTTATTGACTACACTATTATGAAGCCTTCATATATCTTTCTTTCAGTGAGTAGAGATCTACATAAAAGCTTCTACTTATGACTGTAAAAAAAACAAAAAAAATCAGTTATGAATATCCAGTTTGATCACTGACTCACAATTAGCCATACATTTCAAGCAAAGTTGTTAAATGATTGATGCCCAGGAAACAGTGCTGGAGAAATTACAGAAAAATTTGGTCAAAAGCAATACAACCAGTTTTCCAACTGTCATTGGCTCATATATTCCTCAGTGAAAGTGATAAAATCTAAAACATAGTTGAAAAAACTGTGCAAGACATGGAACCTTGGACACTGGGATTTGGAATCAAGTCAGTAAAGTTCATACTTTTTGTTAATATATATATATATACTTTTGTATATATATATGTATATATAGAGAGAGAGGGGGGGAGGGAGTGAGGGAGAAAGAGAAAGAGAGAGACGGAAACACAGAAAGACAGGTGGCAAGAAGTGTTCTAGTTTACTGCTCATAGTTACTCATGCAAGTTCCTTTGTACTGTGGCTTTACAAATAATTCTGGTGTGTGTATATGTGTGTTTGTATGTGTTTCTGTATTCATTTATGCATGCACACAGAGATCTTGGGACAACTTGCAGGAGTCAGTTCTCTTCTTCCATAATGTAGAATCAGAGACCAAACTCAGTCTTTCAAAGTGCTGGGCAGCAAATGACTTTGCTAGGTCAGCCATCCATATCCAGGACCCTACTGCAGGTTGGGAGAATTGTTATTCCCAAACACCTCCAGCCTTTATTTTACAATTGGACAGTAGGAGATTCCATAGGCATGTATGTTAGCATTCCATCTCACTGAGTGAAGCAGAGAGTTAATGCTTATTTTTGTTGCTCAATCTTTTTATTTTTTTGGTTTGTTTTAGATTTGGTTTAATTTTTTTTTCAATTTTATTTGTATTTTTACTTTTGGAGATCATAATATATTATTTCTCTACCCCTTCCCTCCCTCTGCCAGATACTCCCATATAGTCTTGCTCTTCTTCAGATTTGTGGCTTCTGCTCTTCATTATCTTTACAGATGTACATGTGTATATATATATATATATATTGTAACTTGCCTAATGTTGTAACATGTCTGCACAATATTCCTTATATCTATCTGTTTTCAGGGATTCTTATTTAGTACTGAAGTCTAATAATTACTATAGCATGATTATTTGCACATATGACTACTTTAGGGCACTGGGAGCAAATAGGAAGCAGTAGAAAGCAAAAGTCCTCACTGTAATGGACATTATATTCTAGTAAGTAGGAGAGACAGTCAATGCTGCCACCGCTATGTGAAATATGAGGCATACCCACTAGTGTTAATTACTTTAGTAGTTGATAGATAAAATGCTGACATACACTGGTCTTAAAATGCCTCCTAGCAGGGGAATGAGCAAGGATATTGAAAAGGGAAAGACTTGCTTTTTGTCTTAAACTTCAGTCTCAAACTACTTTTCATCTAGGTGTTCCTGGTAGTAGTCCCATCATGGGAACTTAATTAGCAACAAGGAAAACTGCAAGACGAAAGTCTGTGTCCTCTACTTCCCACCTTGATAATGTCACTTGCAGTGAAAAAGTAAACGTTAAACTTAACATATAAAACTATCATTTGGATGGCATTCAACATGAATATGAAAACCATTGTGCAAGTCTTACGCTGTAGATATCCCATCGATGTATCTGACAACACTTTACAGCAGCATTTCAGGACTAGGTGACCTTTAGGATTGACTAGAATTAAAGGGCACATTTTACATTAAAATGCCCATATGAATGGGGCCTATACAGCTAAGATTCACAGCGTTCTAGGATTTTAGTGCACATAGAAGGCAGTGCAAAACACAGGCACATTCATTTCATTTGCAAGTCTTCTAATCTAACAATCAAAAACTTATCAGATCTCAAACCCCCACTGTGAAGATAACATTTAACAGAGTCCATGACATGTGGCTCAATGGAATGAGACCATGAGGTGTTCTAACTCCCTGGAAATCTCAGCCACCTGTCAGGTGCTATCCTTGACAGCCACAGCACTTATCTATAGAGAGCCACCAACATGGGGAGAGTCAGTAATAACTGTCTTGTGCTCAGAGCCTGCCTGTTGTACCATAATGCATTTCTAGTATTATGTGCATCTAGAGAGAGTACATGATACTGAGGGTTTCAGCAAGTCACCAGAAATCACAATGTTTAATACTTTTGACAATAAGCTTAGATAGAGACAAGTAGAAGGCAGTTTCATAATACGACATCCTGACTTTTTATTGTGATGTTCTTGGCATGGATGGTATATTCCCAGTTTTCATTCTTTAATTGGGCATTGGTTGTCGATTTTGAAGGCCATAGAGAAGGGTATGCAATCTGCCAGCCCAGATATATATGAAATAGTGTCAGAGAACCTTGCAGTTGTGTTTTGGGATTCAAATGTTATAAACGGGTGAGGGGGTCAATTCAGTTCTAATAAATGCTGTAATTGAAATGTCTAAAACAGAGCTTGGGAATACATTGGCAGAAATGTTAATGTACTGAGTACTTTTCTGCATTGAAGGTGCGCTTGTGTGCTTGGTAAAAAGATTGACTGTGGAATACAGACATTAAGAGGAATATGATTTACAAAATAAAATAAATGGTTACGATAAACATAATTAACTTTTCCAAGATAGTAATCATAAAACAGATCCAGGGAGGATTTTAAATGGGGCAACACTGATTGGAGATGTAAAATTTGACTAGACTTCAATAAAGACAGGACTGTGATAATTAAACAGTGGCCCTGACAGCTGCCCTGGGTTTCCAGAAGGTATGTTTCGGTTGCTGAGGGAGAAAAGTTTGCTTAGGAGGAGACCAGAAATAGGGTGTAATAAGACATGCCTATAATCCTGGTACTTGGGGAGTGGAGTTCAAGTAACTCTTGGCTATATATCCTATTTGAGGGTATCTTGGCATGCATGAAACCCTGTTATACAAAAGAATAAAAAAGGAAAAAAAACTCAGAGGAGTTCAGACAGTGGTATAAAGTAAATGAACAGTAAAATTAGAAAATACAGTTAGTTATATATAATGATAAAAACATTATGTGACAGGAGATATATGTGATACTAAAATAATACCCAGCTATTAAATTCTGAGTGATAAAGGAATGCACAGTTTCATCATAGAGAAATCTTTTTTCAGTGATCAATACTAGACTTCAACAGTGGGATGACTATGTATTTAATCATGATGCTATTCAATGTAAAGTGCAAAACATCAACTCATATTTGATTCTATTAAAATATTTACTAATGTAAATTATGTTTCTGTCCTTAAAGTTCATCTTACAAAAATTATAGTAGATGCAAAAATACCATGCAGAAATAAATAGTGCCCAATATTCTTAAGTGTGTGTGTGTGCGGGGGAGAGAGGGGGGTGGGAAATGAATATATGTGTACTTGTGTATTTCTGTGAGTGAGGGTGCAAATGTATTAGTGTGCTTGTGGAGGCCAGAGGACAACCTTGGGAATTGTTCCTTTCTTTCTCCACTGGTTCAGGCAGGGTCTCTTTGTTCTCCACTGTATACAAGAGACTAGATGTGTTACATGCTTCCAGCAATCCTACTGTCTCCTATTTACAGCTTGCCATAAGATCATTAGCATTACGGATGTGTGCTGCCCTGCCTAGCATGGTCTGGGTTCTGGGGATTCAAACTCATGTCCTCATGTTGACACAGCAAACTCTGATTACTAAGCCATCACACAACCCCAAAGTTTTCAACTTTTGATACTCATGCTCCCATCTCATGCCCTCTTGGTACAGGACTTGACAACATGGTGCTTTATTGAATTGAAATTCAACAAAGATCATTGGCTGCAACTTTTGAGATATGATTTCAAAAAAAATACTCTACTTCCCATCTTTCCTGCCCTTTGTTGTTTGCTCTGTCATTTTATGCCACTAATGGAAGCCACCTGCTATGTCGTGAATTGTCCTGTGAAGAATTTTACACAGTGAAAAACACAGCAAATTTTCATGTAAACAGCTACTAAAGACCAAGAACCTTGGCTAAGGTCTCCATGAAGAACTGAACCCTGCCAACACTCATGGGACTTAATTGGAATAGAACCTTCCCTAGCTAGCTTTTCGTCCAGATTCCTGTTGTAAAGAATCTGAGTTAACCAGTGTTGTTTTAAGATGAAATATGTTGGGAGAATCTGTTACCCAGCAGTAGCTAGCGTAAGCCAAGTAATACCACAGGGAACTACTCAGGCAAATGTAGAAAGCAGAACATCCTACAAAGCAATTGCTTTGCCTTCTTCATCAAAGTCGAGCACAAAAACCAAAGGACTGCCAAGCCTTGGAAAAATACAAGAAACAACAGGGATATTTGGTTGCAGAGAATAAAGACAAAAGAATCAAAAGAAGTAGAGATGAACTGGCTATTGAAATATAGTAAATGATTATTAGTATTACTTATGATATTGTTATTTTGACCTCATGAGAGAACATTTTATAAGTATATGTAAATATTTTAAGCTTACATACTATATTTTCTGTAAGGTACTTTGTACTCCACTGTTGCAAAAAAAAAAAAAAAACGAGAAGATGTATTTCTGTTAACTTGACTCTCTATTCCTCACAAGTTGTCAACATTGGGTAAACCTTAACAATGCTCCTCACTCTTATGATATTCACATATGTAAAGGTAGCTTGTTCTTAGCTGAGTGGATTATTAGAAATAATTTATATTGGGGAGAATAAGTTACATGAAAGATACTTGATTAGGATGAGTTATTATGGCTTACTATCATTGCATGAAATTCAAGTTAAATGTTTGTCTGTGACAAATGTCTTCAAAGAAGCTATTGTGGAGATTCTGTGGTTCTATGAACCCCATAATAGCCTCTACTAACAAATAGAGCTAACCCTACCTGCAGAAGATAATGTCATTGAATCTGCTTTAGGTTGAAAGTTTTGTTCCAGGAATGTAAGAATGAGAAGTTTGAAAATTTTTAAGGAAAAAATCCAGCTTGTGAACATTCTGGTTAATAATAATATGCTAAAGAATTTGGTTAAAAGTTGCTTCTGTTGCAATACACCATTTGTTAGCTATCCAGTAGAGAAAATAATACCTGATTCTTGTCCCTCCTTTTTATTTTTTATTCTGTACTTATATCTGTGTGTTTGGGATCATGTATGCATGTGTGCGGTTGCTATCTGGGGTCTGTGTCTATTGCTCTCCACCTTGTTTATTGAAATATAGTATCTATTGAATGCTGAGCTCAACAACTGACAGCAGTGTTTTCCAGTGAGTTCTTGGTGTCTGTTTCTTTCCTCACAGTGTGTCGATTGCGTTGGGTGGGTTACTCAGTCTAGGGGTTTGTAACCCACCCTGCAATCAGTTATTCCAGGGTCTCGGAGGGGCGCTACCTGGAAGGGAATGAGCTAAGACAGAAGAAGAAGGCCAAGCAGATTTGTCAAAGCCTCTGTTTATTAGGGACGGGTTACAGTTTATATATGGTAAGGAATGGGGGGCAGGGCATGGAATCTCGCCGCGTGGTCACGTAGGCCAAGAGGTTACATTCGGACAGGTAGGCCAAGAAGTCACAAGTTGCCACACCTGGTTCCCTGGATAGCTGGAATGTGAGGCGGGTTCCGCTAACAGATTAGCAGTTAATTGGGTGTGGGGCAGGTTCTCAATAGAACATAATTATGGGTGTGGGGTTCTCTGCAGACTCCCCAGGGTGATGGTTTCTGTAATGATTTTTAGGGGGGAAATGGCTCGTGACAACAGTGTTAGAGGTATGTATCATCATGCTCAACTTTTACATAGATGCTGAAGTTCTTCATTCAAATACTTTGAGCATCCTCATTCCTCTGGCTTCCCTAGCAGTTAAGTATGAAAAATAGAAACAATAAACAAGGAACACAAATATCCGAACCCACAGTGATCTGTTTTCTTTCATGTATGTAATTTTGACTCTGATCTTGCCATTAAAGTGAGCAAGACATGAGTCCCATCTGTATTTGTTCTTTAAGTCTTGTTTCTTTGGCCTCATCAAGAACAACAGTTCTGCCCCTTTCCCCGGACATTGGTTTCTCTGCTTCTGCTGTTTAATGCTAACCAACTAGCATCATTTTTGAGCCATGCTCTAGTCCTTTGTGACGCCTTGGGCCACCTAGTCTCACCATATACTGTTATAGGACCATGTATTCTGTGTACTGTTTGTCTTCTACTTAAAATGTTCACCCCTACCTTCCCGACAACATGAATGTCATTTGTTTCATATATTACTCATCCATAAACACTATGTCAAAATCTCACCTCTGTGAATATTTCTTTATCCACACAGAACTGATTAATTTCCTTTGTTTTTCCAGTCATATTTCCTTCATCCAGTCATTCATCATCTACTGGTGATATACTGCACCCAAACTAGTAAACACGTTGTTAAGCAAGCGTGAGCAGACTCAGTGAAATAGACACATGCCTGGAAACCCCAAAGCAATTATCCTAATTAAATTATTAGGCTGTGTATCCTATTTATAGGTTGGATTAAGTACTAATGATAACTTTGGATAAACAATAATAAGTAAAATCTGAAATATTTGCATACTGATTTAAATTTTTTGGTATTCATTTATTGTAAACTGTCAGTTAATGTCAGATAATTGTTTTCTTTGGCCAATGCTTATTGACAGAATACTGGACAAAGACCATGAAGCTCAGATTATAACTAATGTGACTTAAGTTCTACTTTTTTTTAATTATATCTATCTTTTTACCTCATTAAAGCTTGGTTGTTAAGAAACGTTATAGTCTTAAGAACCAAATGTATAATTCATGTAACATTTTTAACAAATACCTTGCACAAAGTAAATCATGCTTAAGCATTGACTGTGATGTTGTTGATATCGATTTATTGCTATCATTATCTTTTATTCCCAACAAGAAGGCAGTGACAGGTTTGTAATAGATTATCAGTAAGCACTATGGCATACATGGAGGAATGAATGCGTGTGTTTACACGATATTATTTTCACAGAACTAAGTTTGGTCCTAGGCAAGCATATTGAATAAGATATTTAAAACCTAAACACAAATATCATGTCTTCTAGGAAACAAAGCACAGTCTTTAGGGAAATTTATTGATCAGTTCTAGCATTTTTAGAAAGAACAAATGAGGGAAAACTATTCAGTCCCACATGATTGAGGGTTGGTTATAAATGATAAAAAAAATCAACAGTTTCACCTATAGATACAGGAAGAATTCATTTCAGTGGTAATTTCAGAGCTTCCAGTCATGGCATGTTCATTATTGTGTAGACCATTCTTTGCACCTTTGCTGTTATTACTCATTTTCTGAAAACCCCAGAATTCTGGAATAAACCTGTGATGCAGTGTCCTTTTTGCCATCAGCCAGAAAACAACAACTCCACTTACATTTAGCAGAAACAGAAGCATTCACCTCTACAAAAAAAAGTTCATTTTTCTGAACTTACCTTGTAAGTCTGACCACGTCATGCTGTCTTCTCTAAAGTTAGAAGTAAATAAGATCGACCCTACTGCATGAACTATTAAATCTTATTTTCTTCTGTATATTCCAGAATCATTACTAGCCTGTAGCACAAAAGCTAATTATTTAGCCAAGTGTGATGCTTTCTTGGGTACAGTTGTTTCCCAAATTAATACTATGCTTTCTAGGCTCCTTAGTCAATGTGGAGCTATAGAAATGGGCCAGTGGGATGGAGATAATTGCTGTGCACTTCTATGCTTACAACAAGGAGACAGCATCAGCTGAAAGAGTCTGTGTAGACACCTGGAAAGCCAGGGAAGACCTGTGCTTAATGTAATGGTGCAAATGGAGCCAACTCTGCCTCCAACAACCATAGGTCTTAGAGTTTTCAGACAGGAGAAATAAAGAGTAAGGTCTAACTGACTGGGATTGGAGCTTTGTTTTGGGAACTATTAGCTTAACTTTAATGTGCCAACACTTCTGTTTCTATACTAGCCTAAAATAGTCTCAAGGAGTCACTTATACCAAGACTTTTCCTCAAATTCATTTGCTCATAAAGGCAGTCTACATATGTCTAGTGGATCATAGAATTCAAGTAGGTCGTTTTGAGCCAATATTTCAATATTGCCCCTGCTGATTCTTTACTTTGATATTACATGAACTAGGACAGCATCACAAAAGGGCGAAGAAGTTTTCTAAAATGTGACTTATTTTAGCCTGAAACCAATTGTATTTCCTCCAGTTCTAAAAACTAGTAAAATCTGAGTAATAAAACATTAAAATTGCATTATTTATTGAATCTAAACAACAGTCTAAATGGGCCTGTCCCTTGAAGTCTTCTGTTTCACTTAGCCTTTTGGGGAAGGCAAATTTGCAATCAGTTTCTCTCTGTTCATCTTAGAGAGGGTGCTTTGAGTTCCCCACTCCACCCCAATTGAAAAGGCAATAGTGACGGATGTAGATGTTTATCCCAGAAGTTCTGAAAGACTGTTTATTTTTACATTTGAGACAGAGATATAATAGATAGAAACTAAACATGGGCAGAGCCTCCAATGATACCACCGGTACAGACAAATATAAGCAGACATCTTCAGTTCATTAAGAATTTTATTGACCCTGGTTCACATGCAGGGGATATCCATAAAAATGGTCAATGTAAATAGGTTCTTTTTGTTTTTATTTTTGGCTATTTTATTATATTTCCTTATTACTTAATCTTTTCACAATCACCTTGTATGATTTAAATATTGTGATTTTTTTTGAGAAGGAAATAGTTTAGGGTACTTTTTCTTCCCTTTGGTTTTGCTTTCTGACTTCCCCACCCCACCACCACAGCACAGGCATCCGACCCCAAAGCTATTCAGGCTCATGTCACAACGCAGTAGTAATGGCCAGCTTTATCTCCTGTACTTTCCTCCAGAGCTTCTTCCTTCATTGCTACTACTGATGAAAATGAGCTTATCTGTTAATGCAAAGATTAGGACCCTTAATTAGGAACTGCATCTTTTATCCTCTTGCAGGCCACGGGCCCATTCTTCCTGTCAAGCTTTAGTTAAATTGAGATTGGGAAGGTGCTGAGGTCTCAAACATTTTCTTAACACCAGTTCAATTATGACCTGGTTAATTCCTGTACAGTGCCAGCAGCTCTGCCTTATAAAGGAATAGCAGAAAGATGACTCAGTGTGATCCACTTGACAGGATTTGTATATTATTCTAGGCTAGCATAAAATACAACCTGTTTATAGTAAAGAAGCCTTTTTTTTTCTTTGCTTTCTTTAAACCTTGAAAGTCTTTCTATCTCTGCCCTATCACCCAATTCCAAAGCTCACCCTCACTTTAAAAAAAAATATTGTTACAACAGTCCTTCAACTTACTGCTACCGATTTTCTATCTCAGCCCACTTGGGGATATAGTTTACAAATAGCAGGAATTTATTGCTTGTTTTAAAGACAAAGAAGTTCATGATCAAGCCATTAACCAATGGTAACAACTCACAGAGGTTGAGTCAGGGCTTTGGTAGCTAAGACTTCATCAAAGCTAACAGAACAACAATGAATTGATTGTTTTGAGTACCAAAGAAGTTCAAGGTGTGACAATGGATTCAGTTAAGTTGGCTTACTGGCATCCTCAGAAGTGTCGCCCCCCCCCCCACTTTATTCTTCATGAGGGAATTTGGAAACTCTCTATAATCTGCCCCAAAAACTTCTGAAGATTTAAGACTTATAGCTTTTGGTGCCTAGAACCATAATAAAGATTCTCTCTACCAATAATTGTTCAACCAGTAGACGTGGAGAAAAGAAGATTGTCTTGATGTTATGAACTTCCACTTATGGAAGCTGAGAGGGGAATTTATAGCTGATCTGCAACCTAATTTATGAGACCAAGTGGCCTAAAACTAGAGACAATACACAACAGAAGGCCGCCCAGTCAGGATCTGTGATGGTAACTAACTACCTGTCACATGACCTGCTATTTATTTTACACACGACTGTGATTACTATTATCATTATTAGAGATACTTTAAAATTATTAGCCTATTATTAGTGCAGCTAGGAACCTACCCAAGTTACTCATAGATGGCAGGATTGGAGTATGGCTTTATAGTTTCTGTGTACTTGATTTCAGATTGTGGAATGTTGTTCTATACAGAATAGATTCACACTTCACATATATGTGATTTTTTTTCTTTATTTTCTTCTATATGACAGGTTTTCTTGTGTGCCTTCAATTCTTTTCCTTGATATTTGTTCCCTCCTGCCCTTCTTCCTCAGCTAATCTTTGAAGAGAACTTATAAGCAAGAATATACTTTGCATTTACTTAAGAGGAAGTTCCTTTGATTTTTTTTTTCAAGTGGATATCTGATTTGTTATAACAGTGAAGCTATTTTTATATGTTTTGTTTCACTTCCAGGCAAATAAAACTAATTGAACACTACTAGTTTGTATTAACTAAAAGTTCTATAACAGACATGGGTAATTTCACCCATCAACATTTTTCCTAGTTTACTTAGAAAAATGCATACAAGATTAAAGCCTATATATTTATCCTCTCTTCCAATTCCATGAGACTTGAAACTTAAGTGAAATTCTTCGTGTACTTCCACTATTGTATAATCCATAATGAAAATTTTGCTATCCTGGCTATAAGAAAAAAGTTTAAAACTTCACTGAATGTAGTCCTTAGGACACAAAATTATAATTACAAATAAGTGGATCAAATGATTAAAATATATTTTTCCATAAGAAAGACTATTTAAATGAGAACTTTGCATATCAGTAGGTTCTCTTAGCGAATTTGAATTGCTAGATTGACATTCAACTCCCCCACTCCAAAGGCAAGACGAAATGGATATATTGAAATTTCTCTATTACTCTGGTCATTGACCTGTTAAAATTATCATAGGGTGGTTTACCTCAGAAATTGTTATTAATAAGAAAATGACAAAAAAGTTTGCTACCCAAAAGCTATCATTTCCAGGATGGCAAAAATTACGTAGGCGTTCATTTCAATTTCCCAGTTAGAGTGGCAGGGTAGAGTGAACCGGAATCAAATGCCTTCTCTGGTTTTTAAATGAAAGTGTGCTCATGCTCATAAATTCTGGGAGAGATGTGTGAATGGGACCAGCCCATTCTGAACCCCAACTCCTTTCCTCTCATGAGTTTTGATTTTGCTGCAGATCTGACTAGAGGTATGCACTTAGCAAGAGGCTGTGGGGTAATCTCAAATCACCTTATCTTATTACTGTAAAGCTCAGGGCTGCATAATTGCTAAACCCTCTCGACTGTCTAGCCCTTTAGCAGTCAATATATATTAGATGGTTAGGAAACAAGCATGCTTTCCTTAGAGAGAACAAACTTCATGCACTTTATAACATTTCTTTCATTGATCTGTCCCTTCAAGTGCAGGTCAGGATGAGGTTATTATCTGCAGAAGGAGCAAAGGAAAGCTGCTGGAGCTGGGTCCTAACCTCCTGTTTTTGGAGACAAAAGGTTGTTTCTTTGTCACAACAAGTCATCTCTTTGGGATGAAAGTATTCTTGTGGGTGCTGTTGTAGTTGATCCCAACAACAACTTGGTGGTTTTTACATTTTGAGCTTCTCTTGAAATGATGGATACAAGTTTCCATTACAGTTTAACATAATAGGTAGAAAACTATACATATTTTGTATCGTGTTGGAGTGCTACATTTTAATAATATTGATTGTGGTCCAATAATGTAATTTTAGCATATTTTCAAAGAAAGAAAAAGTTTAAAATTTACTTCTCTTTTTGGCAAAGGTACTGTCCTTATTCCTACCACTAATAATTACTTATTACAATAACTGTAAATATCTACTACAAAGAAATGAAAGTTAATAAAAAAAAACAGCAAGAACACAAAGGCCTCAGAGGGAAAGATTTTTCAAATATGTAAACATTTTGCTTCCAGTATGATTTAACCAGAATAGAATTTATGTTATTATTTTAAGTAACAAGAGTTGCATTTTACTGTATTTTTAATGTAATTTTGAATAGCCCAAGTGATAGACTAGTTGAAGCCTCTACCCACTTCTTTATTTTCCTCACTCAAACTGCAAACCATACTTCTTTAATTCATTAGTTTAGAATTCCACATTCCACTCCTTTGCCACCCAATGCATACCCTGCTTACCACACAGGTCTCCATGGTTCTCACCTTCTTCCTGAAGGCATTCCTTCCATGCCTCTCTCTTGAATCTGAACTTACTCTTTATCAAATTAAGTCCATTTGGGCTGCTGTCCAAATGATAAACTATCTAACTTACAAAGAGAAGAAGTTTAATTCTCATAGTTCTGGGAACTGCAGGCAGCATTTTCTAGGTTCTTAGTTGGCCCTCAACTGTTTCATGGCTCACGAAGAGGCCATGTGTATATGTAACTTTCTCAGCTATGGCATTGCAAGGAATATAATATCTGTTTAAGATCCATCTCTGGATTACTGAGCAGTATAAAGGTCTGTCTATTTTAAAGTAAGCAGAATCACTATATGTGCATGCATGTACTTACACACACATGTCATGGTAAATTGTGTGTGTGTATTTTAAATACATGTATACATTTACATTAATAGGATCACTATAAATGGGAAGAAGATTAATTTCTGACCTGTTGTAATTAAAAATATTAGTGTCACAGAAGAGGGTATGATAAATTAAAAATACATTTATTAAAATTTATATAGAGAGCTAAGATAAAAATGTATCATAAAATGACTGTATATAAGATACATGCTTAATAAGTTAAATGGAGAATATGGCATTTTGCTGCATTTTGTTTTTTTAATGTTTCCTGTCTCTGTGCTTCATTTGTACATATTTTTGATATTTTTCACATTTCTTTAATTACAGTTCTAATTTTCATTATAAAGAATAAATTCTGACTTTAATCTAAAAAAAATTAGAGTGTTAATCACACTTCAAGAGCATCAAACACCTTGAAGAGCACACAGATAAATGCTCTGTTTCAGTAGCATAAAAAGCAGAGAATTTAAATCATACATTGGTTGATTTTAATAATAATAGTTGGTGCACACAAAGGTGTTCTAAGTAAAAATTTAGCCAAACAAATACGTTGACTGCAAAACATAACATAACCATTTCTTAAGTGAATAAAGTGGATTCATTTTCAGAATAAAATAATAATTCATTTATTCTGGAAAAAGGCATATTGGTGCAGGCAGGGATAGGTATGAGAATCACAGAACCTGACTACTCACGTATCAGTAGGAAATGGCCGAGGATATTTCAGAAATAAAACAGGGAAAATAGCACATTACCTTGTGTGTTTGCAGGGTGGCTTGTCATCTCCAGTCATTGTATCCATTTTGAGAAAATACATTTAGCTGGGCACATATTTTCTGCTAACTCTTGGACTCTATACTCTTCCTTTTCTCCAGTGCCCAATTCTTCCCTTAACGCTACTGACACATTCCCACGCAGGTGATTTAGTTTGTAATAACTCTAGCCATCTCCACCACATTTCTGACTGATTTTATAAGCATTTTCTAAAACAAAACAAAACAAAACCTCTGCATGATTTTGTAGACAGGAGTATAAGACAGGTCCCCATCGACACTTCCTGTCAGAAGTTTGGGTCTCTAAATGAGCAAATCCATCAAAGAAGATACTGGTTGAAAGGCAGTCTCATTATGCTCATTCTTGTCTATGGATTGAAGGGAAGCAATGGTTGTGATAGATTTTTCTCCCAGAAGCATTGCTATGCTGATCTCCAGGGTAGTGGTGGTGGGAGAACATTTGGAAGCAGTGTTTTTTTTTTTTTTTTTTTTTTTTTTGAGTGATTATTAGGTCACTTGAGGCATATCCTCAGAAGGCGTTAAGATGTTAAGATAGCTCTCATGGGGCACCAAGTTAGCTTGGGGACTACATTGTTACAAAAGTGAGCCTGACCTCTGATCATTTTATGGCCTCTTCGCTAGCAAAATAATATTCTTTGCAAGCACTCTAGTCGTTGTCATTCTGCCTACCACCAGGCTTCATTCCAGCCAATCTGATGCTGGCACCATGCAATGACTCTCTTGAACTGTGAGCGCAACAAACAGTATTCCACTGATACTTTGCTAAAGTCATTAGAAATGAGCTAATATAATAAGAAAGATACATCTGTCCTTTGCTTCCATAAAGCTCCATTTTTCAGTAGCAGAATGATTCTTTAAGGATGTTTTGTCATATAACTGTTCCACTCCTCAATAGCCAGACAGGAAAATTCTAGTCTTTATGATCTTACAAGAAATCTGTTCAGACCCCCCTAACACTGATATTTTAATCATGCACCACTAGATCTGGCATTTGTATGTGAATGTTAGGGTAAAACTCAGGTCCTTACATTTGTAAGGCAAGTCAGCTGAGCTATCATCCCAATCCTTTAACCCACTTAAAAATAACTAGAGGGGAGTCCATAACCTCCCCATGGAGGCCAGGCCTGAGGCAGGGACCTCCACAGAAGCAGATAGGATATAGCAACCTCACATGCAGCAGGCCTGAGCCAGCAACCACCAACAGAGCAGGCCCAAACCAGTCACTTCTGCTGAATCAGGCAGAGGCCAGTGACCTCTGTGGCGGCGGGGTGAAGATAGGGACACCCACAGGAGAAGACCCAAGCCAGCATTCTCCACCAGAACAGGCCCAAATCAGCCACTTCTGCAGAATCAGGCCCAGGCCAGCAACCTCTGTGGGAGCAGGCCCGAGTCAGGGACATCTATGGGAGCAGACAAAAGCCAGTGACCTCTGCCAGAGCAGACCCAAGCCAGCGATATCTGTAAGAGCAGGCACAAGTCAGCAAACTCTATAGGAGTAGGTTCAAGCAAGTAACCTTCAGGAATGTAGAGTGACCTCCAGGGTGCCTAGAACCATGACCCCAACTCCACCATGAAAATCAACCATCTGAGGTTTGGATCCACTGGCACCTAGAAGAGTGGTCACCAGAGACATGACCCCAACTACATCAATCAGAAGAAAAGATGGGTAGACAAGGTAAGAACACACTTAATACCAGAAAGAGCAACACCACACCAGCAAGCAGCAAGATTTAAACACTCCAATACAGATGAAGCAGAACAAAACAATCTAAAAAATAACTTAAAGAGAATTTTTGAGGCTCTTAAAGAGGAAATAAAAAAAATCCCTCAAAGAAATGGAGTCAAAGACAAACAAAAATTCAAAGAAATTGACAAATTCCTTAAAGAAAACCAAGATAAAACAATCAAACAAGTGAAAGAAATGATTGAAGACTAGAAAAATGAAAGAGAGACAATAAAAAAAAACAAACGAAGGGAATTCTAGAAGCAGAATATATAGAAAAACAATCAGGAACCACTAATGCAAGAATAAACAGCAGAATACAAGAGAAGGAAAACAGAATCTCAAGTGTTGAAGATGTGATAGAGGAAATAGACTCAGCAGTCAAAAAAAGTGTTAAATCTCAGGTTACAGAAATCTTGTTGAGGTCACATGTGACTTTCGAATCCCATCGTTTTACAGATGGAAAAGTGAGACTATGGCTAGGCAAGAAGAGGAGCAACCAGATTCATCTGAGAGTAGTTACGCTTTGCAGCTCGCTGGGTGAGTCAACCTTCAGAAACTCTCAGGCACTCTCTAGGCTGCCTTCTTCTGGGGAGCTTTGAAAAACACAGATTTCTCAGGAAGATTGTATCAGGGAGTTTGAAGTGAAGTCTTAAAAAGTGTTTTTGGAATTAAACTAGCAAACAAAGGCTAAACAACACTCCAGGTGATTCTAATTTTGTTCTGGGTGGTAAAGCATTAGCTCAAGGTGACATAGCTAACTAGTTTCACACTCATGTTTAGGTCTAATATTTTTCTGTCTTTTAGTTTTCTTTGCAGAGAATAAGTTAAGGGACAGTCTACGTGGCAGGAAGTACTTCAGGGTGAATGTTAGGTATCCATATTCAAGGTGTGAAGGAGACACTACTGATTGACTTTATCTGACTTTGAATGTTAGGAATCCATGTCTTCATCTATGATAGAGAGATGCTAATAGTGTTGCCTGATGCAATTCCTCTTATGAGATTTAAACCCATTAGCTTTTACTAACTATGGATCTCACCAGTATATAGAAAGGAATAAAGGTGGTGGCGCACGCCTTTAATCCTAGTACTCAGGAGGCAGAGGCAGGCGGATCTCTGTGAGTCTGAGGCCAACCTGGTCTACAAGAGCTAGTTCCAGAATAGCTAAGGCTGTTACACTGAGAAACACTGTCTTAAAATTGCCCACACACAAAAAGAAAGTCGATAGAAATATATTCTTTTGGTCTAATGATTACTGATGTTTCCCTTTGACTCCCTGTTATAATGAAGTTATTTTCATTCTACCATCCAGTTTTGCCTGTGTATATAAATAAGGTCTGCACATGTAGGCATTTGCATATTGAACTGTGTGGGTACATGTGTGTGCATGTGACATGTACATGTAGAAACCCTAAAGTTGGTGTTGGGGGACTTCCTGTATGTCTCCACCTTTTTTTTTTTTTATTGAAGGAGGGCCTTCAGAGAGCACCTGTAGCTTGCCAGTACTCATAGTCTAGCCAACTAACTTGTTTTCTGATCTCCTATCCTCATTTTAGTCTCTGACTCCTGGAATGACAGATAAGTAACCATGCCTACCTGGTTCTTATCTGGCCACTAAGGAAAGAAGTATAGCTTTAACAACAGTATGGCAAGCATTTTACCTGCCGAATCATTTCCTCGGCTCCTTTCTCTTTCATAAATATTTATGTCTCATATCCAAAATTTATAGTAAAACCTTTACCATTTCTCAAAAATTTTAACATATCTATTTGGATCTTTGTATATATGTGCCTGTTTTCACGTATGTGTAAATGTTCATGTGCATGTGGATGGCGGTTCAAGTGCACATGTGTGTACTTATATGTGGAAGACAAGAAAACTTTGGGTGTTACCTACCTTTTTATTTATTTATTGAGTCAAAGTCTCAGGCTCACTAAGTGGACTAGACTGGCTGACCAGTGACCCATGGCTGACCAGTGAACCACTGGGTTCTGCCTGCTTTTGTCTCCTGGTGGTGAGATGCCAAGTGTCCACCACTTTCCTAGCTTTTTTAAAATGTGGTCTTAACTTATGTCCTTATACTTACATGATAAGACTTTACTTCCCAAGATACCTTTTCAGCTCCTCTATATAAATATTGGTACCTGATAAGTGATTTAAGGAAGAAAGGGTGCATTCTGGCTTACACATGGAGGCAATGGATTCAGTTGGGATAAGGAAGGCAAGCAGCAGAAGCAAGCCTGCTGGGCACATTGCATCCATAGTTAGTGAAGAGTGAAATGGATGAAGATGTTCAGCTTTCTTTCTCTGTTTTATTCAGGCCAGGTCCTCAGCCCAGGGAAGGGGGGCTTACACCATCAAGATAGTTTTTCACACTTCTATTACCCTAACTTTTATTATCCATCACGGACAAGCCTAGAGATCTGTCTCCAAGGTGAATTGGGGTCCTATCAAGTTGAAATCATTAGCTGTCAGAGTTGGTAGTCTGGATTTCAGCCTCTCCAGTAATCAAATGGGACATTGTGGCCCACCAAATACCCACCTCATTATGTGGCATTGTCATTTGCATCAGTGAAGCCCAGTCCCATGCTAGTGCCAAGATTTCCTACTCTTCCAGAGGATACTTTCTGCTCTATTATCAGTGTCATCTCTGTGGTCTTCTAGGATGCTGAGTCAACTAAATGTATTCATCTCAAAAGTTTATTAGGGACATGGGGTTAGAATATAGGAAGCTTATACTCCTTTTGTCTCCTTTTAGTAAGACACTAATGCTCAGGGAGGATTTGGCTGAGTTTTTAAAGGGCTCTACATGGTTTTTCATTCTCTACCAGTGGCACACACAAATCCTCTTAAATGTGAAGGGTTAGACTATGCCCACTGCACAGGTGTGCTGTGATGCCCTATGAAGGTTGTACAAATGCAAGCTACTCATTGAGACTCAATGAGAAAAAAAAATTAAAACTCAAAAACAAAATCAATACTTATCTCTTTGTGCCTACTCAGTAGCTGTAGACGCTGGCTTTCATGGGTAATAGATTTAAGCTCCACTGAGACTGAATACTAAAATTGATGGACTTCTCCATAGTCATTAATTAATAGTGTGCACACAGAGAAAAATAACCAGGCGGAACACTTAGAAATGAAATTATTGCTGAAGCACTGACTACATAGTTTTTAAGTGGTCAGTCAGGTGAACAAAATGAATAATTAAATGTGCTGCACAGGCAGGCAGCATGGGCAGGCAATCCAACAGGTTTCTAATTCCCTCTGAAGAACACACCTCTTGCACAGACATCCGCATTGATTTTATCCTTATGGATTTCCCTCGGCCCCTTTGTAGCTGTGTTTTCTCGGTGAGAGTTTAGAGGCGTCCTGCTTCAGAGTGTCTGATCTCATGAAGGATGCTTTAGGGATTCCTTGCAGTAAGTAGCTGAAGACTTCAAGTGGGGACCCTGTGGAGAAGCAAGAATGAATCTTGTGTTAGCCTAATGAAAGTTATGCTACCTCTTAGCTCTCTTTATATTTGTTGTAATGTAATTTCCACGGGGAATTTTTTTTCTTAGAAAATGCATATCTTACTGAGGATAGCTGTTATGAATTGAAGTTATGTCAATTTATGAGTATATTTCTTGAGAGGGTTTTTATTGTATACTTGAAATTATGGAGAAAAAAAATTGACCCCAGCCAGAGGAAGAGGAAATTATATGGCAGTTTCAAATCATGTGTATCTTTTAGTTTCCTTTTGTACACTGCCATTCTTTTTTGGATGTTTTTATAGATTTATTTGGCCATTTGCTTTCTTGTTTCTCAAAATATATATTTTTTTAACTTTTTACTTATTTTTATTTGTGTGCATTTGTGGTGTATGTGCCCATGTTGTGGCTGGTTCGCACAGAAGCCAGAAGAGGGTGTCAGTGGTTGTGAGTCACCTGATATGGGTGATAGGAACTGAACCCGGGTTTTCTGCAAGAGCAGCAAGTGCTCTTAACCACTGTAGCATTTCTTTAGACTTATTTATTTTCTGCTTTGGGTTTGTGAAAACTGATTCCATCTGCTCTTTAACAACGTCCAACCTGTACATGATGCATCCTGATTGCTTTTGCACCTGTTATGTCCCGTTATCCTTACAAGTTCTTTTCCTCATCTTCTCCTCTAAATACAATAAGTTTAACTAATCCTTGTGAATTTCATGCATGCGGACAATGCATGTTAATCATAATTCCCCCTCCTCTCATCTCTCTAAATCTTCCTAGACCTACCACCCTCCACCTTCATCTCCCCTCCTCCACCTTTCATGTCCTTTATTTTTATTCCTAACCTTGGCCAGTTCTTCCCACCCATATGTGTATGGGGCCATCTACTGGAGCATGCCTTATCTATCAGAAGCCACACCTTAAAGAAATCTGACAGCCCCTTCTTAACAACCATCAGTTGTCAGTGTAATTCCTCAGCTTGAAGTAGGGGCTCCTGAGCCTCTCCCCACTCCATGCTGGAATATTTTCTGACTTAAGTCTTGTATAGATGTTACATAGACAGACAGCTCCTGTTAGATCGTGGCACTGGTCCTGCTATATCCAGAAGATAAAACATTTTGCCCACTTCTTCTCTGACCTCTAGCTCACATAATATTTTCCTTGCTTCTTCTATAATGTTTCCTGAGACTTGGGGAAAGGGTGTGTCATGTGTGGACACTTGTTACAGTCAAATGATACTTTATTTAACATTTGCTGAGTACGTTGTCTCTATTTCAACTACTCAATGTTGGTAGTACTATATGAAAGCTGCATAGATTATTAACTAACAAATAAATGCAAGTCCATCCACATTGAAAATTGTTGGCTTGGGCTTGGCTGATGAGCTCTAGTTTGCTGTCTCTTGGATACCAGCCTCATGGTGCTAGCAACAATAGAAAATAAACTTGAATAGCTGACAAAATGAAGGCATGGTAAGGGATATGGGAGGTTATTGGTCTTCTCTGGTTCTTTTCTTCCTTTGCAAGGCCATGTTTTCCAAGACATCCTGAGTTTTGCTCCTGTAAGGCAAGGTTACTACTGGATAGCCTAGGGCACGGAGAGCTCTATTGCCTGTGTTTTGTGAAACGGATGTGTTTTCACTGTTCAGAGTCTCCCAGGGGAGAGAATCACACTCAGAACTCATATTCCTTGATGTTCTGATAGTATTCCTCTTTTGCTTTGCTTTCAGGTTAGAGTCAGAAGCCTGGGAGCCTGACAGTTAAGGCAAAGTCTTAGCCCATGATTTCTGTCGGGATTCAAATGCTAGACAAGGAGAAGGAAAATGGCTGCTATTCCTCAGGCAGACCTCAACAGGAATAGAAAGGAATGTTCTGTTCAGATGATGATCCAGGCAGACATGAGGGTCCTTGAGAAAGCTTGCCAGAGGCCTCTGCTGAGCACAGTTGAGTTTCATGGGTTTGCCAGATCCCAGGGCTAATTAGGCTCAAGCAGAAAGAAGTTCAACATTGCACAGCCTGGCTAGTCTCTTTAGGGCAAGGCTTCTTTGAAGTCAGAGCATTTCCCATTGTTTATGTAAGCTTGAGCTCTTAGCTTTTTCCAAAACGGATTTAAGGGAGCTTAAACATTAATGAAAATACAAACCAAGACTATGTTTAATGAGCCAAAAGCAAGCCTATCCAAAGAAAGGAAATGGAATAAATGGGAGGTGGGAGCTAAGCTGATTGCTTCACTGGGTACTGGGTTGGCGCAGAGGGAAATTTTCTTGGGTTTTTACCAAGGTAGTTCAGCATTCAAGACCTCAGTCAGAGGAAGATGCCTTGTCAGACTGAGGAACTGATCAGACTATGGGGGTCAACACCCGCTCCCCTGTTCTGTACACTAGTGCCATTCTTATTTCAGTCTGAATTTCGTTTACATAAGGATCACTTTTGCGGACTACTAACAGTATGAAAGACAGACACAACTCCTGAGGGTAAATGCAGAGGAAAGGGGGCTAGGTAGCTTCCTTCCTTCCTTCCTTCCTTCCTTCCTTCCTTCCTTCCTTCCTTCCTTCCTTCCTTCTTTCCTTCCTTCCTTCTTCCTTTCTTCCTTTGTATGTGTATATGTAAATATATGTGTGCACACATGTGAGTGTGGTGCATGAGATTGGAGTCAGAGCACACACCCATAGGTAGAAGCCAGAGGAAGACGTGTGCTGTCCTGTTCTGTCATTGCCTTGTTGATTCCCCTGAGACAGGGACTCTCACTCAACCTTGTGCGAAACTGGAGACTGTCCAGTCCTGTTGATTCTATCATCTCCTCCTTCTCACACATCCCTGCTCATTATAAGCTCGTGCAAACATGTCCAACTTTTCACCTGAGTACTTGATGTTTAACATGGATTTTCATATTTGTGCTCTTTTACTGAATCTTTCTCTGAGCCTGGGAAGGAAGAATTTTAATCCATTCATGATATCTTTCTTCTTGCCTCGTCAACAGACACCTATGCCTAGTTGGTAATTGAGCAAACACTACAGTAATGATTCTGATCTGAATCTGTTAGTCCATTTACTATTACTGTAAAAAAAAATACTGTAATATAAAATACATTATATAAATAAATGATTTAGATCACAGCTTTTATGGGAGAGAATATGTATTAATGTATTTGTTTATTTGGGTGTATATTTATATGTACATGTGTATGTGTGGTGGGAGTGTGTGTATGGAATACAAAGTTCAATCTCAGGCGGCATTCCCAGGAGTCATCCAACTGTCTCTCTATGAAATGTCTCTAATGAGGCTAGTGAGCCCAAAAGGCCTTTGTCTAAACTTCTTCAGCAATGAGATTGCAAGAACATGCTACCATGTTTGCTTTTACATAGATTCTGAGAATCAGACTCAGATCCTCCTGCTTGTGTGGTAGACACTTGCTGACTGAACTATCTTCCCATCTCTTAATTTATAGCTTTCAAGGTTGAGAAGTCTTATATTAGGTGACTTAGTTGTTAATCTCTAATGATGTTTCATGGTAGATGAGATCACGATTGCAGAAGAAACTGCAGAAGAAATCACATAGCAGGGCAGGAAGCCAGAGAGTTTCAGGGGCCAGGCTTGTTCTCTGATAGCATTTTGCTGTCATAAGAACAAACTCATTCACTGAGGTCATTGTTCCCTTCCTAAAGTAAATCCCAATGACAAACCTTACTTTCACCAAGCCTCAGCTTTTAAAAATTTCACCATTTCTTAATGTTTCATACCAAGGACTAAACTTCCAACATGTATGTCCTTGAAGAAAAAGCCATACCCAACCCATACCACACAATATGTCATTGTGGTATTCAGTCTTTTCCACACCATTTCAGCAAAACAGACAAGATTTATAGCAGTATCACTGAAGATGTATAATGAAGAGTTACATTTGAAAAGTCAGTGTCACACCCTAGAATCATGAGAAGGGAGCCTCACTTGAGGAATTGCCTAGATCAAGTTGGCCTGTGAGCCATGTAAGTGTGCCATCTCTGGGGAATTGTCTTCATATTTTATAGATGTAAGAAGGCCCAGTGAATTGCAGGCAGTACCATTCCCTAGGCAAGAGTTCCTGAACTATGTATGTCAGGTGAAAAATAGCAGGAAGCACGCAGGCTGCATGGGTGCATTGGTTTCCCTTTGCATTTGACATCAACTACATATTTCTGTATTGAAATTTGCAGAAATAGTACAACCTTAAGTGGTCAATAGCATGCTTCCTGTTCCTATGGTGTGATATATTGTAGTTGTTCAGTTTCCTTAAGTCGAAGTTTTCTGAACTGTTTTCTAGGAATACAAAGTGAATACTATAGCTGTTATTTTTGTGTAGCACAAAACCAGTGTGTAAAACTAAAAGGAGGTCACTTAAAAAGGAATACAATACACCATGTGAGTTTGTGTGTGTGTGTGTGTGTGTGTGTGTGTTTAACATAATTTAACTGGCAGGCTTTAAGGAATCACTGTGGCTGCACATGTGAATGAATAAGCACATGTTTTTTTGCAGCATGCATGCAATTTACACTGAACCACGGAAAGTGGGAGCAGCTCCCTACAAATTCAGCTATTCATGCAAATTAGATGTATTTTTTTTTTAAAAAAAAGACAGTACCTTCTTGCTCTCTTATTTTCCGAAGATAGCTGTAACAAAAACAATCAAATGTGTGTGCTAAAATGAGCGAGATTTATTTTCGGACAGTCCTGAAAGTTGGAAATCTGAAGTCAAGACGGTAGGAGATCCCAACATTTTTCTGACAGTTTTTCAAGGCTATCCTCCTTCTTCCAGCTTCTGGAGTTTGCTGGCAATCCTTTCTTTTCCTTGGCTTGTAGTAGACCACTACATCAACATGCCAGCCTTCTCCCACTGTGTTTTACATTTTCTGTCCCCTATGTGTTATCCATATATCTAAAATTTGAAATCTCCCACTTTTTGCAACAATAATATTCAAATAGATTGAATCTATACTAGCGGCACCATTTTATTACAAATACTTCTATAATGACTTTTTTTTCCAAATAAAATCACATGCGAGACACTGGATAGATAAGTATTTTGTAATATTCTTTTCATTGGGGAGGGGAGAGGCACAAGTGAACTCTTAACACTTGCATATCACACTTTAAAAAGAAGCCTTGGCTAAAGATAAGCACTCTTTCCTGGCTTCCCTGCTCACTGTCGGTTCTTTAGAGCCTGTCTGCTTTCTGTCTCAGAAGACTGACTCTTTCAAGTAACAGTGCAGGAAAGGTAGTGTATGGGTAGGCGTCTAGCCAAATTCTTTTCTCCTTTGAGTTTTATAATTTTTTTCCATAAAAAGACGGGTTTTTCTGAGGACCAGATTAGGGTGTTAGCACGAGTTCTGCCAAAATCCAGCAGTGTAGCATTTCTTTTCATCATAGAGAGGGGCCCAGGAGAAAATGGCCTGGAATTCCCTTTAACTTGATGAAAGAACCACTAGCTCTGCAGGTTAAGTGACTAGTCCAAGGTCACATGCTAAGAGTCAGAGCCAGAAAAAAAAAATAATAACCCTCAAATGATCAATGCAGATCAAGCAAATGCCATTGCTTCCACCTGTGAGCTTAGTCCAATGTTTGAATTTCCTTTGAACTTGACTGTCAGAAGTGTTGGGTCTAAAAGTCAGGCCCTTTCTCGAACCGCACTTATTGATCAAAGGCTCTTCCCTTTGACTGTCCATTGCAAATACCACAAGCTTCCCACATAATAAAACAAACAAAATATTGACCTCTCTAGAATCAAGAAATGAAAATATCAGAACAACTTAAGACTATTATTTTACCATAATTCAAAGAAGGTTTCTTGATAGAGTCTTGGCTTGAGAGTTTTACTTAAAATTAAAAGCACTGAGAGGATAGCATTGCGGTGTATGAGGTTTAGGGACAGAGTGGACACCGCCGTATTTTAATGTTGGGTCTTCCTCATGTGACTCTGTGATTTTAGAAATGACATTCATTATCAGTTTCTTAAAACTGAGGTAAACTCCATCTATCCCTAACTCATGCTAACAGTTTCCAACTATAACTGGGTTTTGATCTAGCAATATAATTTAAAGTTTGGGGACTTATTAATGTACTTTGGAAATAATCAAAGAACAATTATATTTTTTCCTGATCATGTTCAGATAGAGCTATGCAAAATTCCAGCAATTCCTGTTAACACCCATTTAACTTTGGCCATTTCCCCCTAAGGTTTGTAAGATAATGGGAAGGAGGATGGAAATTCTTGTGACGGTGCACATTGACTTTTTTCCCTTGACAGGATTTGGAGTCACCCATGAGGTAAGCTTTTAGGCACACCTGTGAGGGATTGTTTTGATTCAGTAACTGAAATGGAAGCCTCCCTTCACCTACAAACAACAATGCGTGATGTAGAATTCCCCTCTATATGGTAAGAATATGTTTTATTACCATTGGTTTATAAAGAAATTGCATCCCATGTTCATCTTTTTGGGTCTGGGTTACCTCACTCAGGATAGTGTTTTCTATTTCCATCCATTTGCATGCAAAATTCGAGAAGTCATTGTTTTTTACCGCTGAGTAGTATTCTAATGTGTATAAATTCCACACTTTCTTCATCCATTCTTCCATTGAAGGACATCTAGGTTGTTTCCAGGTTCTGGCTATTACAAATAATGCTGCTATGAACAGTATGAGCAAAGTAGTCAGGACCACGAGGGGTGCACCCACCCACGGAGACAGTGGGGCTGATCTATTGTGAGCTCACCAAGGCCAGCTGGACTGCGACTGAAAAAGCATGGGATAAAACCGGACTCTCTGAATATGGCGGACAATGAGGGCTGCTGAGAAGCCAAGGACAATGCCACTGGGTTTTGATCCTACTTCATGTTCTGGCTTTGTGGGAGCCTAGCCATTTTGGATGTCCACCTTCCTAGACCAGGATGGAGCGGGGAGGACTTTGGACTTTCCACAGGGCAGGGAACCCTGACTGCCCCTCAGACTGGAGAGGGAGGGGGAGAGGAGTGGGGGGAGGGGGAGAGGAGAGGGAGGAGGGGGGAAAGGGAGACGGGGAGGGAAATGGGAGGCGGGGAGGAGGCGGAAAATTTTTTTTCAATAAAAAATTATATTAAAAAAAAAGAAATTGCATTGGCCTATGGCAGGACAGAATAGAGCTAGGTGGGAAAATTAAACTGAATGCAGGGAGAAAGAAGGCAGGGTCAGGTTACTTCACAAAGGATGATGTTTTTCTAGCTCTATCACCGATTTATCTGCAGATCCCCTTTTCTTAACAGATGACTATGATTTAATTGTGAAAATGTACCACATTTTTGTTATCCACTTATCAGTTGATTGACTTCTATCAAAGCTATTAATCATGTCTGGCTATCTATCTATCATGAATAGAGCAACAATGAACACAAATGAACAAGTATTTCTGGAGTGGGATGTAGAGTCCTTTGTGTATATGACCTAGATGTGGTATTGCTGGTTCTTGGGGTCTAATGATTCCTATCTTCCTGAGGATGCTTCACATCGATTTCAAATGTGGCTATACAAGTTTGCAGTCCCTCAAACAATGAATAAGGGGGTCTCAGCATTTGCCAGCATGTAACTGTCATTTGTTTAATTGATCTTGGCCATTCTGGCTGGTATGAGATGAAATCTCAAAGTACTTTAATTTTTATTTCCTTGATGACTAAGGATGTTGAGCATTTCTTTGGGTGTATTTCAGCCATTTGTGTTTTGACTTTTGAGAATTCTCTGGTTATATATCCCACTTTTTTATTGGGTTATTAGTTGTCTTGATGTTCAGGATTTTTTCAACTTTATATATTTTATATACTAATTCTCTTTTAGATGTATAATTTGTAAAACTCTATTCCTATTCTGTAGATTGTAGTTTTGTCCAAGGATGTAGTCAATTGCCATATAGAAAAGAGGGGTTTGAAGAAAACATTTTTTTCCCTAGGACACTGAACTACCTAGCCTCAGGTTCTTGACCACTTTAGCAATATCACATATGAGTTTCATCTTCACTTCTCTTTCAAGACTAAGAGATCTACACAGTAAAGGAAGAAGTAAGATTGTGATAGCAAGAGAGGATAGATGAGTTCCAGGAAACACCATCTTCCAGACACACCAGACTGATTCACATATATACTCACAGAGCCTGTGTCAGCCAACCCAAGACTTACCCAAGTTCAGATGGTGTCCTAGCACTGAATGGGGAAGTGGGCATGGGTCACATCCCTAACCAAGAAGCTACTTGCAATTGACACCCACTGGAAAAGGGAAATAAGTTTTCTCCAAAGAAGTGTTACTGAGTATGTCAATTGTGGGTCACTCTAGAGCAGTCCCCATGCTTAGGAGTAGTTGTCCAATATACGAGGAACTCTACATTTTTGTTTATTTGTTGTTTGGTCATTCTTTTATTGTTGTTTTTCTGTGGACCTTTGTTTTGAATCTTTTTGTATTATTTGTTTTTTGCTTGTTTATTTTGATTTTTATTGTGTGTGTGTGTGTGTGTATGAGAGAGAGATTTGAGTCAGTAAAAGAGGAAGAGAGAGGAAAGAACAATAAATTGGGGGATATCATAGTGGTAATGATCTGGGAGGAGTAAGAGGAGAGGAAATGATCAAAATATTTTATAAAAAAGAATGTCAATTTTTGAACAATATTTATGAACATACATTAATTTAATTACTTGTTTTTTGATTCAGTTGTCTCTATTCTTGCCTCTAAGCCATGTTAGTTATTCCATTACCTCATTGATCACGATCTTTTCCTTTTGTCTATAACCCATACAAGTGAATGGACTGACCTTAACAGTTGATTATACTACAACTTCTCCATTTGGATTAAAGAAAAAAACCTCTTTGATTATTAAGGGATTTTATAAATTTAATTATTTTTTCAGCTCTTTTTATCTACATAAAGCAATAATGCATATTATTTTTTCTCTAATTTACCTATAGTTCATTTGAACTCTTGAACTCATATAATCTCAAATTAAAAGTGGACAAATTTAGACAATACAGGTACAGAATTCCCAGTTAAATTTTATTTCAGATCAACAATAAGAGTATTTTAGCATCATTGTTCTCCCTCCAATATCTGGGGCATACTGTGACTGAAAATTTTGTTATTTATCTGGAATTCAAATTTAATTGGATATTTTGTCTGCTGACTCTGAAATATGTTTCAGAATTTGCAGCCATTGCTATAACAAGTACTTGAATCAGAAATATCAGTAACAAGGTAACTCTGATCTATTACTCTTTGAAAGCTCCTCTCTAGAGAGCTGTCACATTATGCCATAGTTCTCTAGGGCGATCACACAGTAAAGAATGTATCTGTGGTCTTATGGTCTCTTCTCTTTGAAGTAATCTACAGGTTAGATGCGAGAAGGTAACAATTTCTGTTTCGTAGATGAAGCAAATGTACTAGCAATGTATAGTTTGCTCACTGTTATGTAGCTTTACTCATAACTTTGACTTACAGTCTTACTTTGGACATACACTTTTTATGCTAAATATCATGGTTAAGGGTTTGTTTTTACTGAAGTGTGTGTGTGTGTGTGTTTGTGTGTTTACAAGATTGTAGGTATCCACAGAGGCTAGAATAGGAAGTTGGATACACTGGAGCTCTAGTTACAAATGGCTGTGAGCTTCTTGATGCTGGGAACTCAGCTCTAGACGCTGGCAAAAAAAAACTAATTATAACAAGTGCTATTGATTGTAGAAGACCCCAAAATCATTTTAATCAAGCTTATTGATTATAAGTAATAACTATAGCTCAGGTGATTTATTGATAGATTATTGGAAGTTTAGAAAATTGTCAAATAAGACCAGACAATGGTAAATGCTCAGTGATTTTCTAAAAAGCAAGTAAATGGATGTCAGGAAGCATATCTTATGTCTCAGACAAAGCAACCTCAGTGTCTGCCTGTATTGCATTATTTTTACTGCAAAAGACTTGAGAGTCAAACACTACAGAAAGATGTCTGTGCAGGGTCAGTTTCCTGTCCTCCACCTTTATTGCTAAACTCCTTGGACTAGAATTATCCTCTCCATGTCTGTGTAGTGAAGAATTAATTGGTTATTTTGCTAATGTAGAAGGCAGGACAGATATCTGGATGTTTGGTGGAAAAATAAATACATACTCACAGATATTTAAACAAATAGTGTTATTTTATGATTTTATCTAGCTTGATTTGCAGCTTTCTTGGTAGCAAAGAGTGACTCTGCAAAACAGAGAGAATAATAGTGACCTTCTGAATTGAATGAAACATTTTGTCAAGCCCTGAGATGCCATCTTTGACATTAGAACTCAGTCACTGGAAGGATGCTTTTGTGCAGCTTCTATGTTCTGTGCATACAGTAACTTAATTCTCATTTCCCCTCCCACCCGAAAGCCTGCCCACTAGGAAGCTGAAAGTAGGTTAAAGATGATACGTATTATCTCACTTTGGATGCTTATGGTTGTCAGCCCCCAATCTTTTCTATTCAATTGAATAGTCATCATCCTTCAGGTGTAGGATGATAGATGGGTTATGAGGAATCAGAACAAGCCTCGCAGCTTATTACAATTTTGAATAAGATTGACTATGTATATTCCTACACAATTATTGGCAGTTCTAAAAATGTATATTCACAAAGGGATCTAATGAAGAAAACAGCCTTCAATGGTATAAATTAAGCCAGGAAATTAAATGCCATTTCTAATTTCAAATAACTTGTCACTAACAGAATCAAGACGTTTAGATCCAAATATAGCTCAGGAAATTACTTTCAGATTTGTGTCGATTAAAAATGTACAATTTTAAAGGCCTGATCTATAAGCCTTATCTGTTACTACATTGGCCTTTTATTCTGAGGACCTAAAAGTGACCTTATGAACTTGAATACCTGTTTTGTGTGTTCTGGCTAAGAAACAACTGAACTGGCAGGTCACTGGGATCAATTATTTCCAAATTGTATTTTAAAAAATTGACATAAATTACTAACGATATACTTTGTCCAAACATATTTTGCATTAATATGGCTTCTTAGTATCTGCTATGTGTTACCTTGTCATGAACTTTATGCAAGATAAGTTACTTTGGTTGACTTGGTAGCTATTTTTGTATATCTAATCTTTATTGATGAGGATCACTTCGGGTCTAGGTGGAGGGAATCCATGCTGTCCTTTAGTTTAGCAGAGCATTTCCAAAAATGCTTTATGGACAGAAATGTTTCATCTTTTGAAAATATCTCTGATTTTAAAACTTGCCTTTGTTTGTTAGGATTTTTATTCCTAATATTTTTATTACTTTATAAATAATACCATTCAAAATTTCCACTTACTCCCCTCTTCCCACTTCCCTCCCGATCCCCACTCACCCTTACCCCCTCCCCCTCCAGTCCTAAAAGAAGGCAGGGTACTCTGCCCTGTGGGAAGTCCAAGCCCCCCCCCCTCCATCCAGGCTTAGGAAGGTGTGCATCCAAGTAGCATAGGATCCCAAAAAGCCAGTACATGCAGTAGAGACAAATCCCAGTGCCATTATCATTGGCTTCTCAGTCTGCCTCAATTGAGAGCCACATTCAGAGGGTCCAGTTTGATCCCATGCTTGTTCAGTCCCAGTCCAGTTTGTTAGTTATTTTACAAAGTAAAATACTATTAGCCACATAGTTTATGAGTAAAATATATTTATTTCATGTAGTTTTGAAGTCTGCAAACTTTAAAACAAAGATACCAACAGAGTCTGTGCCTACCTTCTGGATGTTGATTCATATAAAGAAAGCGTCAAAGAGTTCTGTGAGCTTCCTCCTCCTTTCTGCTGTGGGACAATGGTCTGTACCCTGCCACTTGTATTTTAAATGCCAGTAGACAAGCAGGAAGTATAGGCAGGGAAAGTAATCAGGAAGTAGAGGTAGGGCAGCAAGAATTCTGAGAAGAGGGAATTTTCAGTCTGCAGTCATCACCCATACAGAAAGGAAGCCAGACAGAGCAAGCAAGATGTGACTGCCTTGCTGAAAAAGGTACCAAGCCACGTGGCTAACACAGAAAGAGTTATGGGCTAATATAAGTTATAAGAGTTAATAAGAAGCCTGAGATACTAGCCCAATCAGTTTATAATTAATGTAGACCTCTGTGTGATTTCTTTGGGGCTTAACGACTGCGGGAACTGTGAAGGACAGAAACCTCAGTCAATACCTTCCTAATAAGAAAATACCCTATGAGCACTTATGACCTCATTATCTCAAAAATGCCTCATCCCCTAATCCTACCATCATGGAGGCTCCTATTTCAAGATATGTGTCTCAGGAGACACAAAATTTCAGTTTATACCACTCCTTAAAACTGACAAAATTCTCTACACATAGAGCCTGGGACAAGTTTATTGGAACTATGATTTATGATGAAATGGAAGCCTAGGAACTTGAGGATTGAGATGAAGGAGAAAAAAAGGAGAGCAAGCTGTATTAGTTACTTTTCTAGTTGTGATAAACGACCCCACAGAAGCAACTTAAGGAAGGAGTAGTGTCCTCTGACTCAAGGGAAGTCTTAGTGACTAGGGCAGGAAAGAGTCTGGACACATTATAACCTCAGTCAGGAAGCAGGGAAGGACGAATGCTTGTGTTCAACTCATGGTATCTTTCCGTTCAATTGTGGATCCCGGTCCACAGAATAGAACTGTACACTCTTAAGGTAGGTCTTCAGACTTCACTTAATCTAATACTCCTCTCAGTCATGGCCAGAGATCTGTTTCCATGGTGATTCTAAACTCTAGCAAATTGTCAATCAAGATGAACTATCACACAAACAATGCAAAATGAGGGATTATCAGGTTGCCAATTCAGGTCAAGCCAGAAAGGAACATGTTTTGTGAATTGACACACTAGTTGGGGTTCCAACAGACAGGCTACATATGCAAATCACACAAAGTCCATAGGAGAGGGAAGAAAATGGAAGCTCTTTTCCCTCCTCATCTCTTATTTTCTATGGATTGAAGTTGACCTAATGGGAATTAATTAATGTCCCACACTGCATGTGGCTCCATGGGTAATTCCTCTCCAGATACCATTCCTAGCTCTATGAGGATGGGAAGTAACTGAACCTATGGTATTACCTGTTCTTCAGTCATGTAACATAGACTGGGCACAAGTTTCCCTTTTATTGGACTTTGTCTGCTCCTGTTGCCAGTGGTTACCCTTGGGCAAGGCTGGGAAGAGTTACTCAGTGGCAGGGAGGATTAATTTTAAAAGTTCATTAGGTGGGATCGGGGACTTAAAAGCTTGTTTTTGCATGAGTTGGTTTGAAATGCTAGAAAGTGAAATTTACTTATATTTACCTTTTCTTCATTCTTAAAATTATCCATAGAGTGAGGAAATGAAACCTTTAAGGTCTAATATTTTGTGATGAAACACTGTGGATGTGAAAAGCAAATTCACAGGATGGGTCTTTGTGTCATTTGTATTTAGAGTTCTATAAGATTAAATCTTCATCTTTAACCCAATAGATTATTAATGAGACATCATCATATCACCAATATGTATGCAGTACTCCAAAAAAATCACTAAAGCATTAGAAATAGCTATTGCTCATAGCATAGATTTATAGTTCCTTTTGTTGAATAAAAATTCTTTAGTGGAGTTTTTAGTTCATCAGAATTTCATAGCATAATTAGCTAATTTCCACCCTTAATACATAAAAGTATACTACCATCATGCCTTCTTGCATTGATTTTGAGACATAAACAGAGTACTCGAGTCTCCCAGTTGTCTACAATAAAAGAAGGTCAGAGTATGAGTTGGTTGATCTCAATGATGTGGATGTCGTTGATGTTGTGAGATGAGTGTTTCCTGATAAGTAAGCCAGAGAGGAATCAAGCAGGGTCTTCTATGATAAAGTATCTGTTCTTTATGATGGGGAATGAAGGTAGGACATAGATGAGAGTTATTGTCTTCAACCAAATTTCTTATGCAAACTCTGATTTCTCTGGGCCTGGGAGCCATGCCCAGACATGGGAACTGTATTTTTCCCATGCTTGGTTCCCCACTATCAGCCTCTTCTTTAGCAGCATGTTCCTCTCTTCAGTGAACTTTGTCTGTTGCTTTGCACTTTCCAGGTCTCTAATGTTGTCTCTCATAATTCTGGACATTGATGAAATGACAACCCATTCATCATTATCTAAGAGCCAACTTAAAGTTCTTCAAGTCGGACTTTGGTTCATGTGCACCTGGAAGAAGAGTTGTTTATGATGGCAGGAGTCGTCTCTCCCTGAGAGAGGCAGAAGGACACTTTCTGAGTTACAGAGCAGAGAGTCCAAAGCTAGAATTATAATTCGGAGGGATGTCAGTCTATTCATTCATTCCATAAATTCTTATCAAGTTGCTACAAAGTCCTGCATACAGCTGCAACTGGGGTATAACAAACAGAAAAAAAAGTGTTTCTTTCATTTATATACTTTAATAAAAAATTTGACAATGAACAATGTAAATTAGTATGTATGCATACACACAGTGCATTAGATCATGAGGAGTGAACAAGCGAAAAGCATAAACTATAAATATTTTAGGGTAGTTGAGGGAGGTCTCATGGAGAAGGTATTTGATGAGGAACAAATGTGTTTGTGGCATTGCTAAAGCCGATGCCCTGATTTTGCATACTACAAAAGCCTGCCACTGTGGGAACCCACTGATGAGGTCTCTGCCAGTGTTTAAAAGGTCTTCTGAGACTAGGTATCCTTAAGCTTCATGTACTTCACTGCCAATGATCTCTTCAATTTGAAACTCACTACCTGTGGAACTGACTGACTACATCACCCCTTGAAGAAGTTTTCCCAAGTGTGAAAGAGAGTTAATGAAGTCTTAATATACCCACAGGAGGTGTTAGAAGGCTCAGAGAAAACACTGTACAAAAAAGCATTTACCACTGGATTGGTCACATAAAGTGCACTAGACTCCTAACATCTGGAAAATATGCTTATATGTTGTTTTGGTTTTCCTTATCTATCTAAATTTTACAAAATTTTTATATGCTCCAGTGATTTTCTCTGCCTATTTACATATTTATTTGTCTGTTTTATTCATTTATTAAATCACCAAGTTGATTTATATCTTCACAGTCATATTTTAAAAGCAAAATGTTAGTTATTACTCATTTATTTTGTACGTATTTAATTTCCTGGGTTATTTATGTTTTTTGCCACCATATTTTTAAACAAACTACTAGAAATAAAAATACTCTGATTTAGTTGAGATTTTTATTTTATTCAAGTCTGAAAGGGAGGAAAAATATGATGCACCAGCATATAGCATTCATAGTTATTCACATGTATATATTTATTGAAACTACTTGCTATGAGTATGTGAGACAAACATCATTAAATTCATCTTTATATAGAGACAGAGAGACTCTGAAAGATTAAACAAATTGCCTAGTCACTTAGCTCACAGGGCAGAACTAAGATTCAGGCATAGGTATGTGTATTTAAAAATTGATACCTTTCTATGGGTTCCGAGCGGATAAAGATCATCTGCAGAAATGAATTATTCATAAAGTGGAAGTAGCATTCTTATCACTCAGTCTTGACCTAAAGGAAATTAATTACCAAAACAAAGCATGGTATTTACATATTTGTATCTGGCCCATTAAGGTCTAGGAGCAGAGGAAATTGCTAAAGATAAGAGCAGGTCCAAATTTGATGCTCCATCTGAGCATCATTAGTAAAGTTAATAAGTACAAACAAGCTAAAAGCATTTGCTGAAGAACACTTAGGAAAGAAAACCATCTAATGCCACTGAGGGCTCTTTCCAAAATTGCTGTGATTGTACACTTCAGGCCAGTGTAGTCTCACAGGAGTTGGTGTCTGGTAGCCTGGAGACAAGACCGTACCTTGCAATCAGCCTCCCTATGGCTAAAAGGCTGTCCTCCTATGGCAGCTGGTCTAGTACCGACTCCCATGGTGGAGCCATCTGTACTCTGATCTCTGATGCCAGTCCTGTCCTGTTGAAGCCACTGGAGCTGGTGGTGACCTTGTGGAGCATACCTGTCTGATCTTGCTAATGAGGCAACTAGGCTTGATGAAGAAGGTTGCTCTTCTGAAAATGAGCTAAAGCAAAGAACACAAGAGTAAAATAAGACTTTTAAAATTATCATCATCATTATTTTTTTTTTTTAATTTGAAGCACACTGTGTAGCTCAGGCTGGGATCTGGGAATCTTCCTCGCTGGGTGTTCTGAAGCTGAAGCTGTTGGGATGATAGGCATATGCCACCATACTAACCCAAAGTAATTATTTCTGATGAGGCACATGCTTCTCTGGAAAAATTACCTGTCAGATTATTTTACTGGCTTGTTGGCAAGGAGAAAGAATGTAACTTTTTTTTATGGGATGGGGTTGGTTAGGAATTATTAACATAAAGGTTTTTTATTTATTAAAAAGGTTTCATCCAAGGTTATTATTAAAAGAAATATATTGTTAGGCTTTCTCCTCTTAAATTGCTTTTAAGAATTCCTGCATTTCAAACCCTCATATCGAACCTTGAACTTGTAAATGAATTAAAACAAATTCAATGAGAGAAAACAATGTAAAGAACAAGAATTCTGCCAGCAAATGTCTGTGTACTTTGAAAAAAATCATTCATAAAGATTGCTTTTAAATACAGAGGAAATTGGAACTATTAAATTTGCTGTTGTGAAGGAGAAAAAATTTGATTTCCATGCTCAAAAGATGGGGAACCATGAAAATATAAATTTGAAAAGTAGACCTACATATTTCAAAATTGTCCTGTCTGTTGTCAAGTTGAAAAAGAATAAATAATTTGCCAGTGCTGGTCACTTTTTATATGTGTGACCAGTAAGAACTCTGACTACAGGTTCATCTTTATGGAGGTAAGCAAACTATGGCACTGAATATTTTTAAACATTTCCATAAAAGCCAGGAACTACCAATGCCTCTTTAGCAAATGGACTCTGGCTATTTTCAGAATGTATTTTATCTTATTCTGTATCACTACTAAGCATGAGGAATCAGGATGAATTAGGTTGAATCCCATTTCACACTGGGCAACTGTAGACACTATTATTATTGGTCTTGTTATAGTCAAGTTTGGCTTGTGTGTTTATGTAATAGAAAATACCCACAATAAGGTAGAGGCTAGAGAAAAAGGGGAAGGAAAAGAAAGGGTGAATCCTGAATAATGTATTCAAACATATCAGGCTTGCTTCTGCATATGTCCAAGGATAGCTATCAATGCGGCCCAACATAAAATCATAAATGCAACTAAAATAAGAGATTTTGTTTAAGTTTGTGACTTGAATTTATGGATGCCAATGTTGTACTGCAATGTGAAAGGTTTAGCACATCTACCTGGGGACAAAATTGCCCTTGGAATAATATTATCTTGATAACCAAACAGGTGTGTGTGGCTAATATACAACAAATACAGATAATGGTCATACTCTGCCATGACGTTTTTATGGTCTTGCCACAGTAGCTTTTTAAACCGATTGTTTTTGTTGCTCATTTTGCATGTTATTATGGGTCCACAGCAGTGAAATAATCACTAATGGATTTGACCCTTTTACCCCAATGAGGTTTTAGGGCCACTAACATGCTTACACTATTACTAACAGATGTATATATTTTTGAATTAGTCCTAAACAGAACTACATCTACCATATAAAAAGAGAATTACCCAGCACTAAACTGTAGTGGTTGGGAAGTTGGAGGTTGAGATCTTGGCAAGTTAACTAAAATTTAACTCAGAAAACAATCAATTTAGGAAGTGAAGAATTAACCAAATTAGAGTTATTCTCCAATTTTAATTTCACTGGGATTTTGATGCTGCCAAATATTATTGGGCTTGTTGGCTTTAGCTGTGGCCATCATTTTATTTGAGAGTGAGTCCATCTCTTACAGATTAATGCACTACTTGAGTATTGTATCTCTAAAAGCCCTAACTCTGTACTTTGTGGTTTCAGTTTTTGGCAAACTCATCATATGCTAATCTCTAAATTGCTACCAGTGAATTATGATTTGCTAAATTGATGAAGATTCAGGTATTTCACTGTGACACTGACTTCTGGGGGTCTGTTCTTTGCCCTAAGTTACTTCATTTTGATTTTATAAAGTTCCCCAATGGGAAAATTGCTGCTGAGGAAATGGCTCAGAGAGGTAAGGATAATTGGGCAAGGATGGCGGATTCAGATTCCCAGCACTTACGTAAAATGTCAAGCACAGTAGTGCATACTTGTGACTCCAGCCTGGAGGAGGCAGATAGGCAGTCTACAGGGACTTGCAGGCCAGTCAGGTATCTCCTCTCATTTGTATGTTTGTAGTCAGTACTTTTTAAAAAACCAGTTTGAACTTATATTTTACTTTTTAAATGCTGACTCATTTAATTGTTTTGTGGTTTCTCAAGTTAGTATGGATTCAGTGGATAATGTAACTATTAAATGCTACTATTGCTTCCTACTGAATAACATTTAAGGATTTTTATTGATATGATTATACTCCAGAGTCAAGGAAGTATGCATTTGTAAAACTGCATCATTCATAAATAATTATGTGCCTAGGTGGGTTCTAGACATAGATAAAACCAGAGTAATGAAAAGGGTATCATGGTAATATCATTCTGTATTTGTAAATTCATTACCACTGTCCATTCTTGGGAACTTTTCTCATACATTTATTAAATTTAATTCTTGAAAGATGACAGATAATGAATTATTAGTCTTATTTTATAGTTGAAAAAGCACTATCTCAGAGAGGTCATGTGATCTAACCAAAGTCACATATTCAGTATAAAGTTGAGCTAAGAACAGAGCTTAAATCTTCCCAATTTTGTAATACTTAAAACCACTATCTCAGTGCTAAGAAAAAGATGATAATTATGTATGAGAACCTGAGAGGTTTCACAATATGGATTTTTTTCACTCCTTATAGAGAAAAGATTTCTATTACCAAACCATACAACATTCCAGCTGATGTGTTGTAGGAGCTTCTTCCGCTCCTTTAGCCAATAGCTGCAGAGATACCAGCCCATTAAGGCGTGGTCTCTCTCTCTCTCTCTCTCTCTCTCTCTCTCTCTCTCTCTCTCTCTCTCTTTAAAAATGCAATGACCGCCTTCAGCTCACTCTCTTGCTTTTAGCTCTGCTTCTGGCTACTAGGCTCCTTTCCTGATGGCACAGAGGGATGTTGTCTCAGATGGTGATCTGTAAGTTTTCCCCCTTAAATAAATAACCTTTACATTAATCATGATTCCAAACTGGTGTGGTATCATTTGTGACTTACGCCTTCACTGATGGTCTTCCCATATCTGAGGTCAATTGTCTTCTCGAAACTTTATAAAGTAGAAGACATGCATTCATCCCTTGTCTTCATCCACTCTTCCCCCTGGTTACAGGACATGAAGACTGCAGCTCCATCTGGAAAAGCTACATGTGTCCCAAGTTCTTGAATCGAGTATTATCCTACCAGAGCTGCCTATTCTTTTCTCAATTGACTTATTTATGCAACTATTGTATCAGTTTTCTATCATAGCCAAGCCAAAATCTTTGAAAATATGACATGCATTAGAAGTCTTACTCTTGAGATGATTGTTGGTACAGAAAAATCTGAAGACAGAAGAAACTAGACAGTGTAGAATCCAGAAGGTTGACTTGACTGGTTTTGAGAAAATCATATGAACTACATTACTGAGGTTTGGGTGCCTAGGAACTATAAAAAATTATAATAAAATCTGAGGGAGGGACCTATGCTTGAATGGCAAAATGAGCAGATTTCCCATGCTTAGAGTATACTCAGATAGTGTTGAAATTTATGTTTTAGACCAGAGCACCTTTTCCCAACTGGGGTTTTGCACTTTTTCTTTATTAGGAAATCAGATGCAGAGGGAGTGTTCATTGATTACTTTTTTATTCTCTAGAATTATCTATCATACTTAGGAATGAATTTCACACCATAAGCACTTGAACTGTGTATAGCACCTGAATACTACTCATTTGTTTATTTTAATCTCTAAAAATATTTTTTCTAAGTTAGCTCAGTCATGCAACTTGTTTTTCTGTCAGAAAATATATACTTGTACTAGTCCCATAGAGACACAGGAAACATATTTTTATACTCTATTGTGTTTGTTCAAAACCACACCACATAGAGAATGTCAGTTAGTTATCCTATACCTATAATATTACACTTTTATTGTTTGATCTTATAGACACTTCTATTTGGTTTACAACCATGAAGAGAGTTCCCAGATACTCTACAGTTTCCCCAGTATTAATAACATTGACTATTATTAGCTGAAATTTATATTTTGATTAAATTCTCCTAGATTTTGCCAGTGTCCTTGTTACATTCAGCAATATCCATCAAGGATCTCCCATTGTCTTTAATTTTCTCATTTTCTGGGCTATTTCTGACAATGAAGGACTCTCAGACATGTTCTTTGTTTTAGGTTCTTAATATCTAGCAGTTTGAAAGGGTACTTATTGGACAGATATTTTGTTGCATTCCATTTTGTTAGGATTTGTTTGATGCTTTCTTTCATGTTTATAATGAGGTAATGGGTTTTGAGGACACTATGGAAATAAAGAAGCATTTGATCACATTTTATCAAGGGAACATGGTGTCCACATAATTTGTCATTGATGATGATACCTCAGTCACCTGGCTGAAGTCACCTTACCAGGCAATGTCCTCCAGCACAGCAGAGTTTCTCAGTCATTAATTTTTAATGAACACCTTTATATCCTGCTTAATTTCCAAAATAAACTAAGGTGCCCCTCTGTAAATCATATGGAATGTGTCAAGGGCAAGGGGCAAGGCAAGTGGGTGGCATGAGAAAAGAGTGATGGAAAAAGGAAGCAGAAGCAAGGGGAGTTCCCAGAGATACTCAGAGGACATACTGTGCTGTCACTCAAAATAGAATGTGTGATCTAGCTTTGAGCTTCCTAAGAACCAGAGAATAAAAAGAGATTTGTTTATTATGACACTTGTGTTTGACTATAAACTTTTTGTTTCTGTTTATTGGGCAGAATAATTGTTAGTCACATCAGAATAATTATCTAATGTGTTACTAAACAACTGTGCACCTTCCTACACATTTATCTACTATCTGTCTCTCTATAATAATCTATCTATCATCTATCTATCTATCTATCTATCTATCTATCTATCTATCTATCTATCTATCTACTTATCATTAGCCCATCTTTACTTTCATGTAAGCTAAATTCATGAGAGGTAAGCAATTGATGGAGGAAGGTCATTGGTTAATTTTAATAAACAAACTGCTTGGCCTCATAGCTTAGAACATAGGTGGGTGGAGTAAAAGAACAGAATGGTGGGAGGAAGAGGAACTGAGCTCAGACTCGACAGCTCTGCTCTCTGGAGCAGAGACACGGAGCTCTGCTCTCCCAGACACACGCAATGAAGCTCCAACCCAGGATGGACATATGCTAGAATCTTCCCAGTAAGCACACCTAGTGGTGCTATACAGATGATAAGAAATGGGCTAAATTAATATGTGAGAATTAGCCTATAAGAGGCTAGATAGAAATGTGCCAAGCAGTGTTTAAATGAATACAGTTTGTGTGTTGTTATTTCGGGGCATAAGCTAGCCAGGTGGCTAGGGTGCTGGGGATGCAGCCCCGCCGCTCCTATTACAACAAGCAATTTTATTTATTTATTTATTTATTTATTTATTTATTTATTTATTTATTAAAGATTTCTGTCTCTTCCCCACCGCCGCCTCCCCTTTATCCTCTCCCCCAATCAAGTCCCCCTCCCTCGTCAGCCCAATGAGCCATCAGGGTTCCCTGCCCTGTGGGAAGTCCAAGGACCACCTCCATCCAGGTCTAGTAAGGTGAGCATCCAAACTGCCTAGGCTCCAACAAAACCAATATATGCAGTAGGATCAAAAACCCATTGCCATTGTTCTTGAGGTCTCAGTAGTTTTCATTGTCCGCTATGTTCAGCGAGACCAGTTTTAACCCAGGCTTTTTCAGACCCAGGCCAGCTGGCCTTGGTGAGTTCCCGATAGAACATCCCCATTGTCTCAGTGTATGGGTGCACCCCTCATGGTGCTGAGTTCCTTGCTTGTGCTCTCTCTCCTTCTGCTCCTGATTTGGACCTTGAGATTTCAGTCCGGTGCTCCAATGTGGGTTTCTGTCTCTGTCTCCTTTCATCGCCTGATGAAGGTTAATATTCAGGAGGATGCCTATATGTTTTTCTTTGGGTTCTCCTTCTTATTTAGCTTTTCTAAGAACCCAAATTATAGGCTCAATGTCCTTTATTTATGGCTAGAAACCAAATATGAGTGAGTACATCCCATGTTCCTCTTTTTGGGTCTGGCTAACCTCACTCAGGATAGTGTTTTCTATTTCCATCCATTTGCCTGCAAACTTCAAGAAGTCCTTGTTTTTTACTGCTGAGTAGTACTCTAATATGTATGTATTCCATACTTTCTTCATCCATTCTTCCATTGAAGGTCATCTAGGTTGTTTCCAGGTTCTGGCTATTACAAACAATGCTGCTATGAACATAGTAGAGCATATACTTTTGTTGTATGATAAGGCCTCTCTTGGGTATATTCCCAAGAGTGGTATTGCTGGGTCCATGGGTAGGTTGATCCCGAATTTCCTGAGAAACCTCCACACTGCTTTCCAAAGGGGTTGCACAAGTTTTCATTCCCACCAGCAATGGATTAGTGTACCCCTTTCTCCACAACCTCTCCAGCAAAGGCATTATGAACTATAGTGGATCTATTCATGTCACTACTTATTTTTATATGTATGGGTGTTTTGCCTTCATGTATGTCTGTGCATCCTGTGAATGCCTGATATTCTTAGGCACTAGAAAAAAGCCATTAGATTCCCTTGGACTGGAGTTAGAGAGGTGTGAGCTGCTATGTGTGTGGAGGCTGTGAATCTAACTTGGGTCTTCTGGAAGAGTATCCAGTGCTCTTAATTGCTAAGCCATTTCTCCAGCCCCCATTCAACTATTTTTTAAGTCAATTTGTCTAAGGTAGAAATTTGTCATGTTTTTAGGAATGAATAAAGTGTTAGTTTCCTACAACTCTTATCAATGTCAGTCTATATTAAGTGATTTTCGGTAGTAACAATCTAAGGTTCTGGGGATGCTTAAGTTGTATCTTCTAACAGCATCAACATCAATAATACAACAAATGAGCATTTCTATGTCACTATGGCGTAGTCTCAAGCTGGAGGCTTATACCAGTCCATAAAAAGACACCTGAGCTTGAATATATGATGATGGGAAATACTATAGATCTCAAAGATATATTGATGGATTCTGGTGCTTCCTGAGTACTACAGGGTAAAGCTTAGATTCAAACACCCACTATTTATATCCACACTTTTCTTAGGGTGATAATTGTATATAGATCAGTAGACTTTATACTGCTAATTGTTTCAGTGGAGGGTACTTTAGTCAGAAGAGTAAAATATCTTCATTTTAATTTGGCAGTTCAAAGTAGCATTGCCTCAGGGCCCAAACCATGAGTCAATATAGGTATGTTTGAAGACAGGACTATTATTTTCCAGGATCCTCTTTATTTACTTGACCCAAATAAGGATCCTATACTTGTGTGTTCACCAGGTTATTGTATTTCTTTCAATCGAAGTTGTCAAAATGGGTGTGGATTGACTATGTCAGTGAATAAATAAATAAATTCAACATTTGACATTTTTCAGATTTATGATATTCATCAAAGTAAGAACAATTGCATATTAGCACCCCTTGTGGAGAAGACTGAAGGAGATGAGGCTTACAATATTACCTGGCACCTCTTTTGCCATCTAATAGTGTATATGTAAGAAAACAGCATATTTGTTGACTTACAGCAAGTTGACAGATAATATTTTGTCTTAATCTCGGAGATTACCCAAATATTAACATATTGGTCATGTATTAGTGTCTTTGCAAAGGGTTAGAGAAGGGAATTATAAGAAGTAGTCCAATTTCAAAAACGTTAAAATGTAGAGTGGAGGATTTGAGGAGGCTAATCATGATGCTGAGACCCTGGAGAGAATGGTATTTTTATTTTTGAAATATTAAATTAAAACTTTAAAGATTATAGGGACTTAAGTGGTACACAGCAATTTTCTCGGGGGCATATTACCCTTGAAAAAACAGACATCGAGGCTTCAGCACTCAGAGGTGAAAAGCTGATTTTCTAACTCTCCAGAGATAGAGCAGTGACCTTAAGACCTTGCCCAGTAATCACCCATCCTTGGTTGCATCTGCATCAGGCACAGGAGGCACAGATGCAGAGAGCATCAAATGCTTATTGTAAGAATGACTCCCAAGGGCATGCACGCACACCATGGTCTATTTGTGCTAAACGTATGAAAAAGCTGGTGCCAAATATGCAGTTTGCTTAATGATGGAATAAAGACCACTTAAATTAATGGATATTTGAAACCCATCCTTCCAACACAATTACTGGAGCAAGAGATGTTAATTCTTCCCATTACTTGGCTTCCCCTCTCCACCTCCCAACAGGCTACTTCATTGACTCCTGATGACAACTATCTGCTCTGTTTCTAGTGAACTCAATTCATCAGGTGGCTATGTTTCTAAGCTCTTAGCACCTCACGTATAACACTTCAATTAAAGTGAGAAGAGTAATTACTTAAAGTGACAAACAGAGGAATGCTAATTAACTAAAAAGTTCATTTCAGGGCACTTAAACTAGAGTCCTCCAAAGTAAAGGGGGTCATGGTTTAATGTATTTTCTTGACTTGCTTTGTAAAACACAATTCTTCATTGTAATAATGCCCAAAGAGCCAAAGTGTGTTGCATTAACAAAGAATTAATGACTCTTAGTTACCGAGATCCCAGATTTTTTTAAATTCACAATGTCTATAAAATTCATGACAGAGGGTAAAGCTAATGATCTTGGATTTTTATCTTTGTTAGTTATAACTATAGCAAGTTATAAATATACTTAGTAATGTTCAATCTAGGAAGGTAAATGTTACTATATTAAAGTTTACCTTTAATACCCCTATCATTTACAGCTCAGATTTATAAATATATACATATATACATACACATACATAGATTTTAATTTTCACTAGAATTATATCATTTTTGTAACACACACCTAACTACCATGAAAACATCTCTAAAATGATTAACATTTAGACTTCTTAAAGGGAGAGATTCAACTTAGCTAATGATGCAAATAAGGACATAACCCACCAACGAACAAGTTATTCAAGAATGAAAATAAATGTAGTCTACTGTTTGCCAAAAGAAATCATAGCATATGCTTTACTTTTAATTTGACACAATATTTTGACATAATCTGTAAGTGTAAGCATTAAAATGCTTAGCACAAAACAACAGAGAACACAAGAAGGTGAATTAATTAAAAGTGTTGAGTGTAGCTTAATGACATATTTTTATGCTATAAGTAAGTTGAGATTCTCTTTTCATAAATATGTTGGTGCCTGACATATGATAGGTGTTTTGAACGTACCTGTTGAGTGGATTATAAATACTCTTCATGGATTCAGTCAATAGATGCAAAAGGCTTTGATGATATTAATGGAAATAAACTCTAGATATCTACATGTGAGAACAGACTGCTCTACTGGAAATGACAGAAGGTCCGACTGGTTATTTCCATCATCATTATGAGAGCCAATGACTATTAGTCAGTTTCAGGTACCTAGATCTTTCCAGTGCTTTTTCTTTCCTCACAAACCCAAACTTCACTACTTCCACCAGCATCATGGATTCAGCTGTATCAATCCAAACAAGGTATGTAAGTATTAACACTTAATGTTTCAAGATACAACTCTATTTGGAGGTGGTATTTTACATGAATTAAGTTCAAACAAGAATGGTAGGACCTTCCTAGTCTAATTTTGCTGGTCTACTTATAAGAAGAGGAAAATAAGATACACAAAGAAACAATAAAGACCAGATGATGACACATAGAGAAAGTGGGCATCTAGTAGCCAGGAAAAATAACCTTGGGAGGAACTAATGCTGCAGATACCTTGGTCTTGACTTTTCAATTTCCCTAGCTAAACATAAACCTAAAATAAAGCTCTGAAATTAAGTCATCTACTCTGTGGTATTTTGCTTTGGTAATCCTAGCAAACTAATATTAGTAGGGCCCTGCTCATTTTTTACCTTTCTCCTTCCCTCTCCATTTACTTATGTTTTGATTTGATCTTTGCCTCCTCTTTAAAAGTGAGTGTGTATGTGTGTGCAAACCAACATACCACACATAACTTTTCAGCTTTCAGAAGCTGCCACACTCCTGTCTTTTTTTCTTTAACTTAATGTTTTATACAACACATTCACTATTCATAACTAAATCCCTCTACAGCATCAGTAATCTTAATTAGGGCTAGAAACACCAGAAGGCCTACATTTTTGCTTCTATGATTATACTTTCAACCATACCCTATTGAGTTATGGACTCTGAAAATGGTAAATTTAGTAGACAGCCTTCCTTTCTATGGGGAGTGTGACTTGTTTAACTATAACTATTCTTTACACCATGGCGCGCTCTTTCTTGGCTCTGTGATTCTACCTGTTCACTCATCTTCTATAGTTCCTTAGTGATCTAATTCTGATTCCCTTTCTGTGGGGAGATTAGATGTTGATATTGCATTATTATTCAGGATTTCATTGTGGGCACACTTCTTTCCAGACTTTCTTTTTAGCTCTGGGTAAGCTTGCTGCTTCCTACAACATTCCAGTTATTTACATTTCCATAAATAATAGCCTGCATCTTTAGAATATTCTCCAGTGGCAGACCTCTGTTCCTGTCTTCTTCTTTTGAGAATATTTAAACATCTACCAGACAAACTACTCTGCTCACTTTATGTGTTTCTTTAAATTTTTTTATTCTAAAAAGTCATACTGCTCTACACATCTGACCTATTTCTTTTCACCTGGAAGATATATTTAACTTTTTCCCAAAGATGAGTGACAAAAGTAACAATTATAGCAACTTTCTACTTAAATAAAAATTAAATAAGAAAAAGGAAAACAAAAGAATACTTTTTATTGTTTAGAAATAAAATAGAGTCACAACATCCCTCTTTGGACATTCTGGAACTTACAACTTACTATGTAGCCTTCACTGGTCTTAAATTTCCCTCCTTAACATCCTGAGTACAAAATACTGGCGTTAGAGCCATATGTACTACACTTAACTCAAGAATTCTTGACAAAATGTTAGCTCTGCTTTGATCATAATTAGGGAATGTATTTCCATAGAGATTACCAGATATGGGCTTTACAAATAATCCTTCATCTATGGTGCATGCAATGTTCTTCCTTTTTTTGTTGTTTGGCGCTCAGGAAAAGGATCACAGTTTGAAACCTTCATATGTGAATATAATTCCCTAACTTAATAATGTCAAAGGAAAAGATACATCATCATGAATTTTCATTCTTATAATTTCAAGTTCTTATTCTCATGGTTGCCAACCATTCTGGTGAGACGCTGAGATCAGATGAATATGTTATAGTTGATATCCAGATACTAGGAAATGAAGCTGTCTCTAGTCACTTAAGAAGTCTATCCCAGGAAGTATGCAAAAATATGAGCAATGCTGACTGAAATGAAATAAGGTGAAAAGAATAAAAACACATGCACACATAGAAGGAGTCATGTCGACTTGTAGTTTTTTAGAGTCAAAGTATTATGGGGGAGTTTTGGAAACTAGATTGCATGCCTGTCAGAACAAGGTCCCTGTTGTTGTTACAGATTATACCTGACTATAGAACTCACTCTGAGATAAATTGATTACCTTAAGCAAATAAGAAAAAAAGAACATATTTGTGAAAGTCCTGACATCATCCTCTTTGCGTTAACAACATTGTCTAACTTACTTGCCTTCTAATCTATTCCTTTTCTTTTGAATGGACTTCTTTCCTATGGAAATCTACTGCATATCACTATCTACTGGCTGCCCAAATTGAAATGTTGTGATTTAAATTCAACATCCTCCTGTCCTGTGTCTCCAAATGTGGAGACTAGTTTCTAAATGTTTCTTGGGTTTGTGTTGTTTTCTTCATTCACATGGCCTTGATTTATAGTCTTATCAAAGTTCCTCAATGGACTATTTTATTTTAGACATATACCACAAATTAACTCTTTAAGAGCTTTCAAAATTGTAGCTCAATAAGGATTCATGTGGTGCTTTCCCATTCCTAGAAAAGCTTACTACTGGAAAAATAAGAAAATCAAGAACACATGTATTCCTTTGTGGTTAGATCTTGTATTCTAGGCTTCTCAAGAGCTATGCTTGTTCCTTTTGTCCTTTGGGTTTCTCATACATATGTAGAAATGTTGGGACCTGATATTAGAATTTTATGCCAACACTTCCAAATAATAGGCACAGCAACCCCTAATCCTTAGTATGTAGGAGACACTGCCCTGGCCCATTTGGGGTATTTGGATGTCTATCCAAAATGGTGCCTCTTCTGAAGGAACCATATTCTGGTAGACTGTGACTCACATGCAGCCCTTACTGGTAATAATAACAATTCTGTGTGTTATGATGATTCAACAAGGTATCATAGAGCCGTACATTAATAGTGCCGCCTCTGTTCTGAGAATACATCCAAAATGCATTCCTCCTACTACAGCGTGGGAAGCTTTGAAGGGCTTCTTATATAACTAAGGCGATTATGCAAGTTTTGCTGTTAAATGGATTACTTAAAAAAAAAAAAAAAAAAAAAAAAAAAAAAA
>NW_026067953.1:3332126-3353294 GCF_014885135.2 Alexandromys fortis | reverse complement strand
GGGGAGGGAAATGGGAGGCGGGGAGGCGGAAAATTTTTTTTTCAATAAAAAATTATATTTAAAAAAAGAAAAGAAAACAAAACAAAACAAAAAACACTAGAAAAGAACCTTTCAAATGAATTAATATCTAATTTTCCGTGAATATCTAAATATTATACTTAGACAAATGCAGAGTACCTCATGCCTAGTACACAGTGTATCTAAAATTCCATATTTAGTGTCCTCAGACCTCAGTGATGATTACTTTTATATAGATTTCTAAATAATATTTTTGTGAATTAACTTTCAGTCTACAATTCTACCAAGTAGAAAAGCTAATAATGTTCTTATTGCAATAGAAGATATTTGGTTTTCATCCAAGAAAATTAGCGTGTACCCATGAGTGCATGCTGTGTATCCATGCATTATATTCCCTCCATATTTTGTCTTTTAAAAATATGGTTTTATTTGTCCTGGAAAGGACCAATACTCATAGGCCTCACCTTCTAATGGAAACTCTTTCAGTGTGACCTCATCTTCTGCAGTTTTACAGGAAATCCAATTGAATGCTGTCCAGATATGCATGAATTTAGGGTCATCCACTTTGTGACCTATGAAAAGAAAACATTGGAAGGAAAATGTCTAGGAAGAGTTGAAGAGGAAGTGGGATTGGTATGATTAAGGTACATTCTTTATATTCTCAAAGAATACAAAAAAAAACCCTAGTTGTGTGAATTTCATTTCTGACACTTATAACCATAGCAGATATTGTGTTTGTAATCTATTGATTTTATTTCTGAGAATATAATATAGTTGCATAATTTCCTCTTCCCTTTCTTTCCTTTCTTCAATCCCCCATATACTCATTGGTCTTTTTAAAATTAATAGCCTCTTTTTCATTTTTATTGTATTCATATATGTGTTTATAAATACATATGTGTTTCTAAATATAACCTGTTCCATCTGCGTAATGTTACTTGTGTATATGTTTTCAAAGCTGACCATATGGTATTGGATAACCAATTGATGTACAGTTCCTGTGAAGACTACTTGTAATGTGCAGCATATTAATGTTAGTATATGTTATATACATGTATGTATATATGTGTATTTGTGTTTATAGCTATGCCTATTTATTTGAATATATACAGATACATATTATCTTTCCACTAGAAGGCAATTGATTTTTGAAGCCCTTATTTTTATTTGCCCTGGAAAGAAAATGAACTCTTTATTTTAGAGCTTAAGATAAAATTCTATGAACTACTTCCAATCTTCCAATCTACACTCTTGTGTCAGTTACCTGTCTTTTTTAGGCATGCATACCACATGAAAGGCCCCTGCTGTTCATCCATATGTCCATACGCAGACACAGCTAGCCTTAAGCAACTATTTGAAATTCTTTTACCTGAAATCATCCCTGCCTGGAGAGATAGCTACTCTAGTATTAGAAGGTTGTAATGTAACTAAAATTAGTGGAATTTAATACTTGTTTATTTCCAAAATATCTTGGAAATGGCTCATGATTTTGCCTGGACAGGGAGATTTATGGAATACGGCAGATCCCTTTTCTGTGGCCTTGGGGAATATGCTCCTCACTTTCTTTACTGAATAATCTTGTGTCCTGCCACAGTTATATAAGGAAGAAAGATGCCTGATCTTAAGAAAGATTTAGATTCATTCTTCATTTCAAACAGGTTGGCTATTTGGTAGATAATACTTGGGGATCTCTAAAGACCTAATGTATATGTACCACACTTTCTCTGTCCATTTGCTAGTTGATGGGAACTTATGCCATTTTCATCTCTTTGCTGTCGAAAATAAGTCCTGTGATAAATATGGGTCCATGACATTTTGTAATAGCCCGAAATGGACTAAGACATCTGCTTATTCTTACCTTTGTGTAAACTTCTTTTAGATAAGGATACTGTCCCAAATTGCAAAAATAGCATTAAGTTTGGTGACTTTGTGTTCAGGAAATTCTTAGAAACAAAGAATTAAAACTCAAGAATTTTGGTAGATATATACCTCACTGGAAAAAATTAAAGACGGAAAGTTAAAACTGGCTGAGAATGGGGAGCTCTCAGGTTAAGAAGCAGAATAAGCCTCAGGTACTCAGGAACAGCAAATGTTTAAGGGCCATTAATGAGAAGAAGCTAAAGAAGTATCCAGAATCATGGTGTGGTTTGGGATGCACTGTGGTCAAGTGTTCATATTGGTTCTAGCTGTAGCTGTAAGCAGATGGACCTGGTACTAGCAAGTCTTCAGGAGTGTTTGTGGAAGGGACTGACCTGAAATTCACTGGCTCAAGCTTAGAATATTTGAAGTTTTAGAAGATTGGAGAGGATCAAGGAGCATTAATCGTCAGTATGGAGACTGACAGACTATAATGTGGAAGTGACTGAGTAAAGGGAGACTTCATTTGAAAGAAATTTTTCCAGGAATAACAACCAAATTTCTTCATAAAACATCAGTATCTTTTTCCTTTAAGATGATTCTAGTCTGGAATTAAGTAGTCCTTTATACATTCCTAAGGTATCCTACATTGTTTCATTTTAGTCTTATAAATCTTTGTAGTAAGAAACAGACAGAACTGATGTTATCTTCACCACTGAATCCAACATCTGATTCTAAAGCTACATCTGGTGGATGTAAGAATATTGGGCTCTTTGTTGGTCAGGTGACTTAGAGACTAAGATTTTAACTTTTATGTATATTCAAAAGCTGTGTTGTGCCCTATTCTAATTTCTGTGTGCCTTTAATCATATCAGTACTCAGGGTGGATGAAATGAGATAGGCCTCTGGTTAAAAGCTCTTCAAATAATAAAATAAAAATAAAAATAGCCGGGCAGTGGTGGCGCACGCCTTTAATCCCAGCACTCGGGAGGCAGAGGCAGGCAGATCTCTATGAGTTTGAGACCAGCCTGGTCTACAAGAGCTAGTTCCAGGACAGGCTCCAAAACCACAGAGAAACCCTGTCTCGAAAAACCAAAAAATAAAATAAAATAAAAATAAATAAAAATAAACATAAACACTTTGTGCAGAAGCATGAGAACTTGAGTTCATGTCTAGACAATCACAGAAGAGTCCAGGTATAGCTTCCTGTCTGTAATCATGCTGCTGATGAGGGAGGAGATGATTGAATCTCTAGGGCTTGCTGGACTCCAGCATCAGCCCCATAGAAGATCCCAGCTTTAGACATAAGGCTGAGAGTGATACCACAGGTCAGTCAATGCCATTCTCTGTCCTCTGTGGTTAAACACCACTCATTTACACACACACACACACACACACACACACACACACACACGTCAAAATGCTTTGTTCATGCCTTTACTCCCTAAATACCTAGGAGACACATGGCTGAAATAATTCTTTTGTTCTTCCAGCTTTTAGTTCCAATAGCAAAATCTTAGAGATAGAAGATACGTTCAGAAAATCAGGAATTGCACTTCCAACCAACATTTCATTTTTTCATCTAGTTTTGAGTCTGTTAATATTGCAGCAGTGGTGGGTTTGTAGGTGCAAACTTTGTTTCCTTTTCCTTTTGACTGAATGACAGTTTCTCAAGATGAAACTTGAATCAGTGATTGCAGAACTCCTACTATGTATTAATTCAAAATAGGTACAAGTCTGCAAAGGAAAAAGAAACGATGCTGCCTGAGGCAGCTCGGTTTGTGAGCAACAATCACCGGCTTGCAAAAGGAAGTGTAAGACTGAACTGTAAACACTTATTCAGAAATATAATCGGCTTCCTAAAACATCAGCTTAAATGCATTCGGACAAGCTAAATGCTTCACCGTTGTTTTCCTCCTTGAAGTTCATTTCTCTGTGGTAGTTATCATACAGCAATACACAATGAATGACGGTGCTGCTCACTCAGCCAATTGTTGGTGTGTGAAATGGAGCACCTGTTATTCAAGAAATCCCTCGGATACAAAACTATTCAGCCGAGCAGACGTCCTCAGACAGACGGAGGGCCTTCAGAACATTCCCGCTGAATTATGCAAGATTTTCTGGTTTACGGTCATTAAAGGCAGTGATAAAGCAGCTGTCTCCGAGGAGGATGTTGTCAAATATCAATGCAGCTACTAGAAAGTGCTACCCTGACACCATTCTTCTCATTACTGCGAGCTTTTTGCTAGTATTTCTCTTATAAATCCTCCTTTTGATAAGATTATAATTTGCCTGACTAAATATTTGCTCCAGGCATCACCTTGATGTAGAGGTATAAAACGAGTAAAATGTGCAATCCATTTCTGTGCACTGTAGATTTTAAATTGAGTTTCCCAGGGAAAAGCCTTTAAAGAGATGCTGCAGTGGCTTTTCTGTTGTTGTTGTTGTTCCATCTGCAAATGTGGTTGAGTTGCTTCCTTTAAAACAGTCTGCTCTTTTCTTGTCTGTTTGCCAAAGTAAACTGGTTTGAACTGGTTGATATGGAGGATGGGGAAATGAAATACTGCAAGGATCCTTTGTAATTTGCTAATGGCTCCAGTCTGGGATTTCAAAGATTATTTGTGTTTGATCTGTGAATGTTGGGAAAAGGAAATGTTTCAAGAGAGTTCCATTGCCCAGCTGTGAGACATGCTAGGGACTGTGGGACATGCTGGGGACAGGGTGGTGTGCTCAATAAATAACAACTTAGGTTGACGGTGATGGAGCAAATATTTGCACATCTCTGAGGTGCTAACCACACACAGAGGTAAATGTTTATTGAGGCAATAGAAAATAGAATCCTATCCAAGGAACAAGGTTTTGTATCATAAAAAGTGGAGATCTGAAGATTGTATGTTACTTCCATATCAAGTGGCCATGCTCTGTCTCTAATAGATGCCAGCAATGGTATTGAATACTTTTGTTAAACCTACTGGTGTTTCTGTTTCTGTGTTTATTTAAAGGCACCAACAAAATGCACTGAATAATGAGATCATAAACAAATAAACCACACATAACAATGTAAGGATTATTAAGCCCAAAGAAGAAGAGTTAGAAATTATAAGTACATAATTTCTCATTTTGTCCCATATAAATTGAAAAGTAAGTTTTATTACACATTGCTAATTTTTACTTGAAAACATGTGAAAGTAAACGGGCAAAGTTGAAGGAAGAATGAGGGATTCAATAAGAATAAAAGGGGGTGAGAGAGTAATTGGGTATGGGTATAATTAATAAACATATATAAGAAATTCTCAAAGAGTTGTGAGTTTGCATCCCAAGGGATAAGTCTACAATACAATTCTGATGCCCAAGCTCAAGTGATTATTGCAGAAGAGGAAGTAGAAAGATGTAGAAGATTGAGATTGTGTCTTCTGTAAATGTCAGAAGTTATGCCTATAAAATATCCAAAGTATGACTGCCTGAACTTGAGTTGGAAAAGGATGACACTAATAGGCACACCAAAGTAGACAGGAGAAAGCCCATAAGGTCTCCAGCCTAAACAAAGAACTACAGGCAATGATGGAATGCTGATAGTGGGAGAGATAGTCTACTCCAGGGAAAAGCACACCAATTGGCTATCCAATACCAAATGAGCATCCTCAAAAACATAATATAAGTAACATTATACATTGAGTAGATTGTATTTGTGCTTTTATTAACAAGAATGTGTGTATAATAATAATTAATTATAAAATGGAGCATGGACTTAAAAAAGAGCCAAGATGGGTGTTTGGAAGGATTTATAGAGAGAAAAGGAAAGAAGAAAAGGGTATATTATATTATAATCTGTCAGAAGTCATGGTAGTATACAGTAGGTGACAACTGGTGTTCAACAAACCAACATACCATATCAGTGGTTCTCTGGTGGAAAGCCCCATTTGGTAGAGCTGAAGTATCACTGACTATAAATAAATGTTTATCTCGGTCTGTAATTTCTCTCATGATACACTTCATTTCTTCCCTGAGAATGGCTTTGGGTGTTTGTCCACTGCTTGTGTGTTTATCTTGTGAGAATAATCCTTTCACTGGGCACACATATATCTGTGGATGGTCAGGAAGATGACTTCTCATTAATTGGCATACTTTAGATATATAGAAAAAAACGGGGACATACTTCATAACTAGATCTATTATTCTGTGTGGTTGTAAGACCCTTAAAACCTGTTTTGTTCCCTTTTCTTAGACTAACACAAGAGATTAAGAATGTCTCCTAAGTCTAGCTCATTTTTATCTCAGAGCAAGTTCAAAGTAGACTAAAGCTTTTTGTAAAATGATTTTAAGTTAAAAACTTTACAGATATGCACAAGGTCAGAGTTGCTGGTGTCTAACCAAGGTTATTTATACAAAACAGCCTAAAAAATTATGCCAAGTCTAGTTGATAAACGATCACTGTCTCATAGCTCATCTTGCTAGGCACTGTGCCCCAACCCTCTGGTTACAACTTTAAAATCTTGAAACTTTGCATTGCCATAGTAAAGGTCTGTGCCCTAATAACTTACCCAAAGGGGTGTGCTTTTGAAATGTATCTTTTTAACATGTAACATCTAATGAAATGTAAATCTTAAAATTATTTTATTATTGCTTCTGTAATAAAAATTTGTGTATTTAAGGTAGAGGAAGAGAAAAGCAGGGAAAATTGGAACTGAGAATTGAAATAGAATTAGAAGCCTTAGAACTACATAATTGAAACTACAAAAACAGAATTGGAACTAAAGAATTAAAGTTAAGAAATTATAGACAATTAGGATAAGAGAATTAGAATTAAGGAATAATGAAAGAGAATGGCCCTCAGGTACTATGTGAAGTTATTATAGAAATCCTTCAATCCTCATTTCTGAGAAACATTCTCTGAGTTACCCTGGGTAGTGGTCAGGGAGCAGTCATTTCTGTCCACTAAAATAATCTTTACAAAATATGAAAGGTAATTTTTAAAATGACAAGCCTAAGAGGGGAATTTTTGTAAAGTAGAAAGGGTTCAAATGGGAGTGTGAGAGGAGTTATGAGAGTAATGAGAGAAGGTATAATAAAAATACACTGTATACAAATATTAAGTTGTCAAAGAATAAAAATAGTTTTTAAAAACATATATTTAATATATTTAATGTGGCAAATTATCATTTGTAGTGTCTGTATTCTATTTTTGGAGTGAAAGATTGCTTTCAATTGTAACAACTATTATAATCAAGTATTTCTCTCACAACATCTTGAGGTTAAGAAATAATTGAAACTGATTATGGTAGAAATTATCAGTAATCTCCATACTGGGGAGGCTGAGGCAAAAGAGTCATGAGTCGGAAATCAGCCTGTGCAAGACTTAGTGCCAATAAGAGGAAATAAATTGAGCTCATCCAAAGTTATGTTACACTTTATTAGTAAAATTACTTTTTAGTATTAATAAATATTATAGATTTAAAACATTGCTATTAGAAATAACCTTGAGATAAACCTTTGCTTGAAATTTTAGGACTACAATTTCATGAAGAAGAAATTGTAATTATGTGGCAACCATTTCATGACATTTGTATGAACTTTTTCTTTCTCAAGTTATCTAGTCCTGTTTCTACCAAGGAAAGGAAGGCTTGTGCAGCATTATGTGTAACATATAGGTAGTGGCATATCAATTTATGTTTTATATGTGTCTCTCTCCAACATGGTAATTAGTGTCTTAATATATTCTGTTCTAATTTTATTCAGTATTCTACCTCATATATTTAGGTACTTGGTAATCCTCCATGTAAGGGCAAGATAGTAAACAGGCAAATGAAAGGAGATTCCCAGAGGAAAACAGTGGAGGGTGCATGTTCAGAGTCATGCCTCTGCCCATAGGCATCATGGGAAATATGGATAGGAAAGAAGCATTGCAAAGTGGACTTGTCACCTTCAATGTCTGACAAGTCACAGCTGAGGGACTTATACCTGATAGTTCTTGGAAATTCAGCCTATTTGCATAGGTTTAGGAATATAAAGAACTGGGAAACAAGATTTTATTGCAATCACATGAAAGGCTCGTTTAGTGGTAGAATCTGATATGATTTAAATTAGCATCTTTAAATTTCTTGATACTGTCTACCTCATATCTAGTTTTAAAGGGTTTTTCAATAAAAATAATGTGTTTAATGTTTAAGGACTATTTTAGTCATTCATGGGGTGGTATTTAATGCACTGTGTATATGTACCTTACTATGTTTCTAAAACATGTCCAATATCATAATGCCAAAAGTTTCAGGTGAGATATTGTAAAAATATGGAAAGTCACAAAAGGATCATTAAATAGACAGAGTCATTTAAAGGTGTAGAAGAAGCTGGGGGCTGTGTTCCTGCCACCCGGCTTTCGGCCACCTGGCTAGCTTATGCCCCGAAATAACAACACACAAACTGTATCCTTTTAAACAGTGCTTGGCCCATTAGCTCTAGCCTCTTACTGGCTAACTCTCACTCCTTGATTAACCCATTTCTAGTAAGTGTAGCACCACGAGGTGTTGTCTTACCAGGAATATTCTTAACCTGCATCCATCTCAGAGAGGAGAACTATGGCAACTGCCTGACTCGGCTTCTCCTTCCCAGTATTCTGCTCTGTCTACTCCACCCACCTAAGGGCTGGCCTATCAAAGGCTAAGCAGTTTCTTTATTAATTAACCAATGAAAGCAACAGATAGACAGATGACTCTCCTCCATCATAAAGGAATCAGTTATGCCAAATAATCCCAACTTATGATATGAGAGTTTGTGATACAATCTTTGCAAATTTATAGTTGTTTTTCTTCCTTCAAACAATTATGTGACAACAAAATAAAAGAATTCAACAAATGATTATGTGTTTTCAATTTCCCACATGTATTTCTAATTAAATTTGCTACAAATACTTTATATGGATACTGTTTATCCTATTTCTGTATTGACTTTATGGATGGACTAAAACCTCCAGGCCTATTATGTGGGGAGCTAAGAAAACCTTGAGGAAATACATAAAGAGCAGATGAAGTAGTGAGTGAATGTGTGTTGTTTGACAAGGGCATGGTCAAGAAACAAAAACCTCAGAATAGTAATAATGATAAAGGCATCTGTATATGAATTAAGCTCAGAACTGGCAAATCCTTTCTCTAGTCTATGTGTGAATGTTGACAGTATGTGAAAAAAAAAAAAAAAAAAAAAAACAAGAAAATGCAGCTTCCTCTTCTGGACTTACTGCAAACTGAGATTTCTTCTCTACAGAGACCTTCTACCCAGACTAGCTAACTGCTCCTCCCTATGCTGTACAAAAAATAAACAAACAAAAGCCCATAAGGTTCAGTGTGTTGCTTAGCTGGTGTTGCTCCAGCTGAGTGAGCACAGCTCACATGATATGACTTTTCTATATATGTGTCTGTTGTTTCTTCCTTCCCTCACTGGCTCAGTTAGGTTTCCAGAACCAAATCACACAAGACATAGCAATATTAAGTAATCTGTTTGATGTCATAAAAGATGATAAAATGGGTACTTCTTTTGTAGCAGTGGCCTTGACCAACATACAAGACTCATAAGAATATGTCCAAGATGTTACACATAAAAGAAGTTAATATAAAAGCTCCTTTAAAAAGCATTGTTAAAAGAATGGGACAGAGGACAATAAAGATGAGACACTGGCATAAATTCATATGTAAACAACAGTCTGGCAATATCTCAACAGAATCCCTGGAAAGATAGGCTTTGTGACTAAAATCCAGAGAAAGTCATCTGGATTATAGACACATAACACCACACAGCTTGATGTTATCTATTTTGCATAATTGCTTTATTCTTTATTAAGGGCACAAATTAGTTATTTTATACCAAAACCATGTATTAAAAGTTTCAATAAAACATGACACTGAAATACATTGGCAAACAAACATGCTACCTATGTCTTAATAATTAAAGTAAGATATTCATGGGAGAATTCATCATTGTTTGAATTCTCTGGAAAACAGAGCTTAGGATAACATTATTTAGAATATTTCATTAACATTATTAGATTTTAATAATGTTATTAGATGTTAATGTTATATTTAGAGTAGAATATCAGGTGGCATAAGTGAAGGACATATAGGATGAGGCATGGAAAGTAAAAGAGCAATAGCAAGATGTAGCCGATTGTAAGATCCTAAAGTTCTCCCTCAAGAAGTTGCGAGGGGTGCACCCACACACTGAGACAATGGGGATGTTCCATCAGGAACTCACCAAGGCCAGCTGACCTGGGTCTGAAAAAGCCTGGGATAAAACCGGTCTCGCTGAACATAGCGGAAAATGAGGACTACTGAGAACTCATGAACAATGGCAATGGGTTTTTGATCCTACTGCACATATTGGCTTTGTGGGAGCCTAGGCAGTTTGGATGCTCACCTTACTAGACCTGGATGGAGGTGGGTGGTCCTTGGACTTCCCACAGGGCAGGGAACCCTGATGGCTCTTTGGGCTGACGAGGGAGGGGTACTTGATTGGGGGAGGGGATAAAGGGGAGGCGGCGGTGGGGAAGAGACAGAAATCTTTAAAAAATAAATTTAAAAACATTAGACAAAAAAAAAAAAAGAAGTGCCTCAGAGAGAAAGAAATAAGTAACTCCTATCTCTATCTGGTCAGGCTTTTATCTGACTGAATACCTATCAAGTTCTTGAACTCATTACTTAACCAAATGAACCAATACAATTTTATTTTAAAAAATCCAGAAATAAATATTGTAGAAGTGTACTCTGATTAGATCCTTTAGTTCTTTTATTTTTCTTATTTTTATGTTTTCTAATATTTTCCATTGAAATAGAATCATTTCATCAGATGCAGAACAGGCCTTTGACAAAATCCAATGTCCCTTTGTTCAAAATGCAATTTACAGCAAGCCTATATCCAACATCAGATTAAATGGAGGGACACCCGAAGCAATTTCACTGAAATCAAGAATAAGACAAGGTTTTCTGCTTTCTCCGTATCTTTTCAATACAGGTCTAGAAGCTTTAGCTAGAGCAATAAGACAATTTAAAGAGATCAAGGGGATATACATTGGAAAGGAAAAAGTCAAAGTATCTTTATTTGTAGATGATACACTAGTATATGCAACTGATGTTAAACTTTCCATCAGGGAACTCTCACAGCTGATGAACACTTTCAGAAAAGTGACTGGGTACAAGACTAACTCAAAGAAGAAAGAAAGAAAGAAAGAAAGGAAGAAAGAAAGAAAGAAAGAAAGAAAGAGAGAGAGAGAGAGAGAGAAAGAAAGAAAGAAGAAAGGAAGGAAGGAGGGAAAGAAAGAGAAAGAAAAAGAAAGAAAGGAAAATCAGCAGTCCAACTATATACAAATGACAAATGGACTGAGAAAGAATTGACAGAAACAGCACCTTTCACAACAGCCTCAACTAATAAAAAGTATCTTGGGGTAACTAAGAAAGTAAAAAGACTTGTATGAAAAAATCTTTATGTCTTTGAAAAAGAAATTGAAGAAGATATCAGAAGATGAAAGCGTTTCCCATGCTCATGAATTGGTAGGATTAATAAGGTTAAAATGGCCATTTTACCAAAAGCAATCTACAGATTCAATGCAACTCCTATCAAAATTCCATTACTATACTTCACATGTCATGAGAGGATAGTTTTCAGTTTCATTTGGAAAGATAAAATAAAAAAAAAAATATTCCAGGACAGCAGAAAACAATCCTGAATAACAAAAGAACTGTTGTAGGTATCACCATTCCTGATTTTTCAGTGTACTGCAGAGCTATATTAATAAAACAGCATGGTACTGGCACAAAAACAGGCACATTCAAGTGGATTAAAGACCTCAAAATAAGACCAGATTCACCTGATAGAAGAAAAAGTGGAATAGCCTTAAATGCATTGGCACAGAAAACCCCTTTTTGTGTGATAGTTTAGACACCAAGACCTACAATTGAAAAAAAAAATGGAAGCATGTGAAACTGAAAATCTTTGGTAAGGCATAGGATACTGTCAATAAAAGAAAACATTTGCCTACAGAATGGAAAAATATTTTTATCAGTTCCACATGTGATAGAGAGCTAATATCCAAAATATATCAAGAACGCGGGAAACTAGATATCAAAAAACCATATATCACAATTAAAAGTGGGATTCAGATATAAAAAAAAATTCTCAACACGGGAATCTCAAATGGCTGAATAACGCCTTTGGCTACTAGAGAATCCAAATCAAAACTTAAGATATTCTACCTTACACCTGTCAGAATGGCTAAAACCAATACTACAAGTGAAAACTCATGCTGGCAAGGATGAGCTGGATGTGGAGAAAGAGGAACACTCCCCCATTGCTGGTGGGACTGTAAACATGTACAGCTGCTGCTCCTTAGAAAATTGAGATATGATCTACCTCCAGACCCAGCTATACCATTCCTGGACATATACCGATACATATACATCTAATCACACGGGCACTTGCTCAACTCTGTTAAGTTAATGATAAGCTGTTAAGTAAATGATAACCAACGTATAATTCATAGCCCCAGAGAAGTTAGGTAATAAGAGGAGAACTCTGGGAGGGGTCACACATGGATCTCCTGGGGAAGGGGAAGCAGAATGTTTTCTTTCCTGTGGGTGGAGTGGAGTCAGGAGTGGATGGGAATGGGAGTCATCAGGTAGGGAGGATGTTATGGAGGGAGGGAGTACAGGAAAGATAGGTGGAATTGCGTGGCACTTGGAGTGCTATGTAAACCTAGTACCATGGAAACTGGAATCTCTGAGGGTGATCCTAGTGAGGACTACAGTAATGGGAGATTTGGCCTGAAATAGCTGTCGTTTTTAGTCAGGCAAGACTCCCAGTGGTGGGACTAGACTGCATTCTATCAAGTTGTTGGCCTAGGAGAGTCTGGTGGAGATCTCCAAACAACCCAGGCTGATGTTAATATGGAAGGTTGCCCTTCACAAACTGACCAGAAGGGCCTTTTAGTTTTAGTTTTCTGAGGATTCTCCATTGTGATTTCCAGAGCGGCTGTAGCAATTAGGAGCAAGTGTGTCTTTTTCCTCCACAAACATGTCAGCATTTTTTGGCAGTTATTCTGTGATCCTATCCTCACTCAACCTCACTCAAAGGTAAGTGTAGCTAACATACCTTCGTGCTCCGTCAAAGAGGCTTCTATTTATAGGAAATGGAAACCATTAGAGAATATCACAACTGTGCACAGTGCAAAAATCAACAGATTGTGAGGAGACCAGGCCCAGTCTGTAACACAGCTCCTGCATCTATGGCTCCGAGAGCATCATGTAATAGGGACGATTGGAAATAATGTAAGAGCCAGAATACCAGGTAGTCTGCTGCAAAACAGTCTTTCCTAGAAATGCCTACACAAACAATAGCAGTAATGATGGCACACTAATGTGGAAGGCTTTCATGCTGTGTCACCCTTAAATAAAGAGCTACAGGCAACCAGTGACTGCTGGGAGGTAAGGAATTGGCCTCACCCAGGGATGAGCCATGCAGAGTTGTCAGTCTTGAAACAAACAACAGCAGACTCAGCAAGTGGTAATTTTGTATATTTGTGCGCACACATAACAAATACAAGCCAAGAAAAAGAGGCTGTTAATTTGAGTGCGGTATGGGAAGGGTATTAGCGAAGGTAGCTGAGTGTGGCTAGATGGAGGAATAAGAGGAGAAATGATGAAATCCCACTTTTTATTATTATTAAAAATTAATTCTTCTCTCATATAATAATCGAGACTGGACTTTTGCCTTCCTTCACTCTTCCAGGTTCCCTCCCCGCCAGATGCACTTCTTCTTCCTTCAAAAAATGACAGACTTCCAAGAGACGATAACAAAGCATAACAAAACAAGATATAGCAAGACAAGTCAAAAGCCCTCACACTGAGGCTGGAAAAGACTATTTGACAGGGGAATCATATTATTTCATATTTACCTAAAATTATACACAATATGTACAAATGTGTGTGTGTGTGTGTGTGTGTGTGTGTGATCTTAAAGAGGATGTGAAGCCACTTGGGCTGACTATGGTTCCCACAAGATCCATACACTGGCAAAACCTAGCACCAGACCTAAGACACTCTTTTCAAAAGGTTGGTTAGGATAGTCCATTGAATACCCCAAACAATATAGATTAATAGTGCAGTCCTTGGTTGCATCTCAGGAGTTGAAGATAAGCTCCTGTTGCTGAAGCCATGGCACACTTAGTGCAGAAGACATGGATGACTCAAGTTGGATTTAACCTGAAAACCTCTTTCCTGTAGCTTAGATTCCATGGTTCCAGAAATGTTTATGAAGCTGCCAAAGGAGGGGAGCAATTAAACTTTTCTACCTAGCTGCAGCATCCATGAACCAAGACAATTACCCATTATAGCAAGATATGCATGAAGTTATAATAGTGGCACTCACACGTTAGTAGCAACCACTAGCTGTCTAATTAGATTGAAAGTCCACTCAACAGCAGGGCAATCATGCCTGGTATTGAAAGAATTCTGGTGCTGAGATCACAGGCATTACAAAAGAATTTTCTACTGCAACCTTGCTAGAGAAGCAAAATTGCAACTTTACAAATGCTTTGAATTCTTTTAATTATATTTTTGTAATTTTCCCAACCATTTCTTTAACATTATACAATGATTATATCTATTAAAACAGATCAAGTGTAGTAACTAATGTCATCTTTGTCTTTTAGCATCTTGGCATAACAAATGCTATCATCTGACAGAGATTAAAAATTTCTTCCTGGATTTGATATTCCTTCATGATAAACTGGCTATTTGTTACTCCACCACGAGCAATGGAATTGAAGATGAATGTAATTTGAATGCCTAAAAACAAATCTTTAAAGTATACATTTTTTCTTTAGTAGAAATCAATAAATATAATGAGACCAGAGTTGCCAATTTATCAGGTTGAAAATTCTAAATTGCTCAGCTTACCACAGAAATTCTAATACACACTCCCTATTTATTTACCTAGATGGAATGGACAGAAGATCTTATAGGCAACTAAATTATGTTTGAAGAATGAAATGCTTGCCTCTGGGAAGAATCAGTTAAATTTAATGCCACTAGAGTGATAAAACCAGGAACTGTACTGTAATCTAACAAATGTGTTGTGAACTGTATTTGAACATTTTTATCTGTGTGATTGTTTCTCTATGTTAACTATGAACTATGAATATAGGTATAGATCTTTAGAAGGCTGCTGAGATGTATATTGTTTTAGGAACGTGAAAGTAGCAGGCTCTCCCCATAGATTCCATAGCCTTGCTGACCACATGTAGTTAACTAGGTTTATAGTACCAGACATGCCTTCTCTCTTATTGAGTGTGTCTTAAGTCCAAGTAGACAATGAAATGGCTGTCAGCTCCCCCAACATATACTGTTTGATGCCCATGCCCAGTTGACACATGTACAACACAATCCTACATATAAGCCTTAGGGAAAACCACAGAAGAGGGGACAAAAAGAGTGTAAGAGCCAGAGGACCAGGATGTCTGTTGTAAGATAGTGCTAACATTACAACATGGATGGGGAAAAATCTCACAAGGTTCTAGCCGTAGATCAAATGTGATTAGTAATCAATGACTGTTATAGAAGAATCAGTCATCTCTGGGGATAATTCCCCTGATAGGTTATCAAATCCCAATTGTTCGTGGACTCAATTGTTCGTGGACTCAACAGTGGTTGTGTGTGTATGTGTGTGTGTGTGTGTGTGTGTGTGTGTGTGTGTGTGTGTAGAGGTCATGAATTTGAGAGGACATGGATGGGAACACTGAAAGAGTTAGAGGGAGGATACTGAGATATAAATATTATAGGTACAGTACTTACATAAGAAATTCTCAAATATATAGAGTTATGTAATTATGATAATTTAATTTTGACTGTCAACTTGGTTGGATAGATGGTCAGTAGTTGCCCTCACAGACTGTGTGCAAGGTCATTTATTATCAGCAAGGATCAGGTCCACTAAGAAGTGAAGACTTACTATGGGTTTGACTGTGCAACTTCATAAACCTGGGACCTGAGTGAACCAAAAAGAGGAAAGGAGAAACCCAGCTAGGTCTGTGTTCTCTTTGTCCTTGTGGCTGACCTGATGTTAGCCACTAATCATCTTCCTTTCCCCATTGCATAGAAACCACAGGGATGCTGCAGTATAGGCATCATCAATTTATGATGTACAGTAGCATAAATGTAACTAAATGCATTTGCAGCTTGTATCATCTTTTGACTTGCAATGGACGATTGCACTAGTATGCTACTACACGTGGATAGGCATGTTTGTTTATAGCTTCTCACATATGCAACTGAATGAATCCATACACAGAATTCCATATTGCTTCCTCTGTTAACTTAGCATACTCAGGACCACCATTTGCTTATCCCAGTCACCCCCACATTAGCTATTTTGTAATTATGAATGGTCCTTATGCCAAGAACCTGCTAAAATAATTCAACTTAGTTAATCCTAACCTTGCTTCTGCTTCCCAGGCCTTTCTAGACCCTGCTTGTGGTCCTTGCTCACATTTTCTCTGCTCTGTATAGCCTCTTCTGTCATGCCAACATAGTATGAAGTGTTTCTTCTGATCTGTAAAAGTAATAAATGATTTTTGACTAATTTTGGCTTTGACAGGTATAAATAATGATGAACTTGTTAAAAATTGACAGGTATATGCAGAAAACCAAATTCAGACACCTATAGTTTCCCTGATCTCTACATATATGCTATGGCTGAGTAACTTGGTGTTCTTGATTCCTAACAGTAGGGGGCAGTCATTGACTCTTTTTCCCCCCCTTCTGGGTTGTCTCATATAGCTATGATTTGATAGTATGTCTCTGGTCTTATAGTAGCATATTAAATTGTGTTTGGTTGGTGTCTCTTTTCTGAGAGGAGGTGGAAAAGGGATGGATCTGGAGGAGTGAGGATGTGTGTGTGTGTGTGTGTGTGGCAGGGAGGGGCTGGTAGGAGGGTAGGGAGAAAAAACTATGGTTGGGATGTAATATATGAGCAAAGAATAAAAAATTAAAACCTACTCAAATCTCAAAAAATAAAATAAAAGACCAGAAACGGAAAAAGAAAATTGATAAGTTCAGCTTGTATTTTCAGTCCCTACTGTTCTACTGGAATCATTGTAAATGCTCTATTCATATCTCTGTCTTTTCACTTCTCTCTCTAACCATTCATCTTAAATGAATGGGTGAAAGTATAAAATATGATAATTTGATGTCAATTTAGGAGTATATTTAATACATTGCCATGATGTGCTTCCTACACTTCATTTTGATTACTGAAGAATTTTCCAAAAGATAACTTATTTGACAGTATATCTTTTAAAATTTATTCTCAATTATATAGTTCCAACAGTTTATTTTACTTGTAAGAAAAAAAGTCCTTGTTTCATAGTAACTTATTTTCTTTTTTGTAGTTTGATCACTTCGTTTTTTGACAAAACATTTGGTTGAGAATAAAATGTATTCCGTGCTGACATATCATTCTGAGTACCGCTTGCTATGATTATGCCTAAATATAATTAAATAGAGCCTCAACTCTCTTGCGAGATGACATAGTTGTGGGTGATTTACATGTGAGACTATTCTAGGAGATGACAAGAGGCAAGGACAGTCTATTTTGGATGGTTGAGCTGGCAACACTCACTTCTCTGCTGGTCACACCTGCCATATGTTGGCTCCTTTTTTCTTCCAACTGTTTTCCTCCCTACGAATGACTTAAAGGCAGGAGACATCACTTCCTACTTCTGGATCTGAGAAGTGTTAGTATTTGCATACCAAGCACTTTGCTATTTGCTGAAGGATCTTAATGTGTGTTTTGATCTCAGTGTCTTTTCTTGGGGTAGTTGAAATGTGCATCAATAAATCCACTTTCTCACAGTGCCAAAAAGCAAACTTTTTTTTTCCCCAAATCTATCACTGAGTTCTCCAGCTCTTAAGAATAATTGGCACAGGTCAAGAGGGAGACTGGGTTCTTTTGGAAGACAAAATAAGACTCTCAAGACTATACTATAAACAAAAATATGAATTCTGCAGGTGTACAAACACATTGAATTTATGTGTATTGAGCCATTTTCAAAAATGGAGCAAAACAGACAGAATACAGAGGTTTATTACAGTAGCTTTTGTCACTGACCATGTTTTTAAATTTAAACATTGCCAAAGTTTAAATTTTTCCCAAACTATAAATGAGCACGTTAGATGTAGACTGAGATAATTTATAGGTTCCTTAAAAGAATTTTCATTGATCCTTTTCAGTATAACTTTCACTTTCCCATTCGGCTTTTTAAAAAATTCCTTCTGCTCACTTCATATGAGTAAGTATTTTCAAACTCTTTAAAGTCTTAGTACTTGTAAATAATTAAAGGAAACCACTGGAAGCCAAAATGACTTACAAAACACAAGTCACTTTTTTCACTTACAATGTTAAAATTTTGAACACTGATATCAAGAGCCACCAAATCAACTGGGTATTTTGAGCCTTCCTACAAAAGGAGTGTATCAAGGGAACTTCATATTTATTACTTCCCCTATTGGTATCTTAGAACCATGCCTTCAGGTGAAATACGTCCATCATCTCAGATAACAATTAGCAACAATACAGGGTGGGATTAATTATCTTGGAATTTTACAAAAATGCCTATTAAATTCCAGGTATGAGTTGACATGTCTCAGTTTCCAAATAATTTGTCATCTAAAAGAAAGACAGACTAGAAAAGAATTACAAAATGGGGAAAAGGGTGTTCTAAAAACAAAGTAGTTATTGCCCCCAGAAAATGTACATGCAGTGTGTTTTGAATGCATTGATTCTAGCTTCAATCTTGAGCCATCTAAGGGAGCTGTTTGAAATATTTATTTACCTTACCAATCTTAACAGAATTTTGTTGATAATAGTAAGAAAGATGAAAGGAATTAAATTCAAAAGATGAAATGTGAACTATATATGAGAGATTGGAACACAGCAAATTTTAACAGGTACATGGTTAGTAATCATTTTTTTGCCTAAAATAATCTCACTCTTAAGGACTAGTCTACCTTCTCCTTTTATTAGATCATTGTCCAGGAGATCTATATTATCTGTACTTTGGTTTACTACATTTCCATCTTTGAAAAGATAATACACTCAGCTTAATAAACCTGTTTTCCAGACTTTCTTGAAACATAGTTGGCCATGTTGACTAAGATCCTATGATGTGGGATTCTCCTCTGTATGCTGTAAATACCATTGGTTAATAAAGCAACTGCTTTGGGCCTGTGCAAGGAATAGATGTAGGCAGGTAAAACTAAACTGAATGCTGGGAGAAAGGTGGCAGAGTCAGGGAGAAGCCATGGAACCTCTGGTGGAGACAGACATGATAGATTCTTGCCAGTAGACTATGAGCCTCATGGTAAAATATAAAATAATGGAGATGGGTTAAATTAATATGGAAGAGTTAGCCAAAAAGAAGCCAAAGCTAGTGGGTCAAGCAGTGATTTAAATAATACAGTTTTGTGTGATTATTTTGGGGCTGAGCAGCCGGGAACCAACAAGCTGCTTCTCACAAAATTTCTAGATAATGAGATCTCAAGAGAACCAGTTTACACTGGTCCCTTTCTATTTGATGTTGGCTGGATTTCACATTTAATGGCTGACCAGTGTCCTTGTTGGCCTTTGTGCAGTAACAAGTAACCCAGGTATTATAAATCACATAAAGATAATCAGAAATATCTAAGAAGCTATGATTCTTGAATAAGAAATATTCTTTCATAGGTTCATGTACTAAATACTTGGTCTCTAGCTACCACCAGTGCTGTTTTGTGACTTTCTAGAAGTTTTAGAGAGGCCTTGCTAGAGGAAACAGGTCACCATCTTTTCCTTAAGCTTTCTTGTTCTGTACTTGGGTGTGGTTGTTCCCACTTGTATCATTAGCTCTGTGAAAGCTGATTCAACATGGTCCAGAAGAGTTCTAACCCAGTCCAGGATATAAAATGCAATCCTCCAGTCCCAAAAAACTAAAAATGGCTTAAAATGCTTGTCTTTTACAGTCAACGTGTGAGAGCAGATACCTTGTCCATCATGTGACCTTGATTATTTGCTCAGTCATCTCTCTTCCTCTGTTTACTCACATCCAATGGAAACATAGATGAGAAATATGTAAAGTACACAGTGTAGCATCTGACACAGAGAATGTTCAGCACTTATTGCATGTTGGCTCATCATAATATTTAATAAATCAGAACAATTACTAATGAGTAACTGTAGCAAGACCAGAAAAAAAATAATTCTAATAATTCTTTATGAACACCCATAATATATTGGTTTAGTTAATATCTTCCAGGAATAATTATATAATATGAAAATTATTAGAAAATGGAATTAAGAAAAAAAGAACGTGGAAATTTTCATTTAACTTTCTTCTTCTAGAAAGCCAGAGAAATGGACTGATTTTCCATTTAAATGTTTCTTAATTTTTCTTTCTCTCACGGACACCTTTTCAGATTGCTTTATATAAGCATTGAAGAAATCCTGTTTTGGATCATAATATAGAAAAATGGAGGATGTAGGAAATACAGAAAGAAACAGTAATTTATAAATTAAGAAATTATAAAATTTAAATGTTTAAGTTGAGTTGTTTGCAGAAATCTTGACATTTAGAAACAGGCACAAGAGTAAGGAAGGCATTCTTGATTTTGGTATTTCGCTTAGAATAATGATCTCAATATTTTCTTCCATTCTCTGGATCAGACCTAACCTTTCTGCAATGCCATGGTTTATGAGCACTGCCTTACAACCCCCTATAGTCCATGACCTCAGCATCTGGGGATCATGTGGGTTTGTTCCCGAGAATAAGTTCCTGCCTGGATGAAAACTGTACAGTAATATAGTGCCTTACCTACCACAGTTGAAGGCTTAAACATCAACACTACTTCTTAAGAAAAAGCCAGAAATTATGTCATTGTGATTTCTAGAAAGGTCACTTATAATTTATATTAAATAAAGGAAAATGTTCTCTGAAAATGGGGTATTGACCTACTTTTATTACATGTATCTAATAAGATGATGGGTTTGTTAGCTAGATGTATGTTTACTGGTCACCTACCCTGGGGCCTTTCTCAATGATCTAAATAGCTATAGAGATTTTAATAAAGACTTTTCCAGGCAGAACTCTTGGCATTGTGACTAGAAAAGAATCTAAAGCTTCTTTTTTAAAGTTGGTTCATTTTTTTTTTATTTTATTGAGAATAAGAAAAAAAAGTTTCCGCCTCCTCCCAGCCTCCCATTTCCCTCCCCCTCCCCCCACCCTTCTCC